>NC_135702.1:16849733-16997233 GCF_964276395.1 Gasterosteus aculeatus
CAGAGGGGGGAGGGATGAGCAGGACGAAGGAAGAGAGAGAAGGAAATGAAGAAGAAATGTGAGAAAGAGAGAGAGAAAGAGAGACAGCTAAAGTTCATGTGCATTCTCTATTTTAAGTCCTTTGTTATCACGTGCACAACAATGAACAGCTGGACAGAACTGGCTGCACTAAAGTCTCTCATGAACGTCAGTCATCAAAGTGCTGTTACTTTACTTACATTACTACACAACCCTTTAAGTTTGGGATTTCTAGCACAGGTTACATTATTATCACAGTTTATTACACCCTAACAATACTAATTATGTCAATACTATTTTAAAATCAACGATAAATACTGTAAAATTATGAGCTGCTATCTAAACACAACAACAACAATCATGAAGAGAGAGAGAGTGTGGCAGCAGGGGGGAGTCTATGAAACTACCAAACAGCACATCTTGTACGTGGACGTGCGCGTGTGTCAGATAGAGAAACTCTTCCTTTGTGACACAGAAACCCAAAGTCACACTGGGCAGATTGTGGTGATGGTCCTTTCATTGATAAAGTACAGTTCCCAACACTATCCTCAGGATGGGAGAAAGAATTCTTCAAAAATGAATGGAAGACAAAGTGTCCTTCTCGTCCTCTGAAAATTCTCTTTTGCAGGTCAGGGTTAAGAGTCAATTGTCTGACCAGTAAATGTAAAACTGTTCCTAAGTAGCGCTGTCATCATATCAAATTCTTGTTGTGCGATTGTTGGACTAACATTTATTGCGATATGCGATATTATTGCAATTTTCAAACCATTTTATGCCACTGATAACAAAATGACAATATAATAACATAGTAATAAAAATACCTTAGTTCAAAATACAAAGAGGAACCGACAGTAGTTCAGGTTAAAGACGGGCGGATGGTTGTTGTTTTGGGTGAGATGTTAGCTTAGTTAGCTTAGTTGGGTTCACTGCTTCTCTTCACCTGTCGGTGTCGCTCTGTGTCTGTGACGCGCTGCATAAGCCCCGCCCCCCTTTCCACAAGCAAAAGGGACAGAGGATCAACTTAAATTTTGATGACGTTCATTTATATATAAAATGAATATCGCAACACCAAAAATGATTGCACGCGAGTTCAGCGAGTGTGCGATGTGTCATTTTATCGCATATTGCAACAGACCTACTCCTAGGTTTTAGTTCTTAAAAGCAACATTGTTGAGCGTGCATTCTTTCATGCAAACTGAACTGCACGGGATGGTGCAGAGGGGTCACATGCTGCCGTGGTCTAAAGCCGCAGCACAGGGATCCCCGTGGTGTCCACTGAGACCCAAGTCAGTTTGACCAAAAATGTACCGTAGGTGTGATATAATGTCTTGTTGGTGTGATTTTTACCCAAAGGCTGTTGAGGATGTTGGCATGTGAAGACCCAACTGCCAACTCCTTTTGTTCCAAGCACGTGGTGAGGTCCCAACAGCAGCACTGCAAATCAATGCATAATGGGATGGAATGTCTTACACTCATGTATCAAACATGTATTTACAGCATGTACTTAGTGATAAGTGTATTTGCGCATGAAAAGTAATTATTATTATATATTATTCAGCGTTATTTCCAGACACGTGAGGCCATATAAAAAGCAACAAAAATAACACAACTAAACAGAAGGAAAAAAAAATAGAAAGTGCAACAAGGCGTATCCATCCCAGGACAATCACTATGGTCGGTCTGGAGAGACCCCAGTGTGTGATGGATGGTGCCCACTACTTGGAAACCCACAAACCCGATCATGTGAACAAGCCCCTGAATTTGTGCTGGACCAGATTGTGTGCTAGTGTCTGCAGCAGGCAGGACAGTTTGTGCATCTGGTTTTGGGGTCTTTTGTGATCCGTCGCTCAGTGCTCAGTCCTCATAAGGATGCAGCCAATGAAATGAGACATAAGCTGTGTCTCGGCTGCGACTCGCGTGTCCCAATCCATCGGCTCCTCTGAATGCGATCGGGGGATGCAGCCCTCCAGGAGCCGGTTAGGAGGACTCATCGGTTTTAAGGCTTTTATTGTCAAGCTCAGCAGGTTGCTAGGCAACGGGAGCAGCGGAGGTAAAGCTGATAACGCAAGCAGCAAGTCCCCCCGTAGGCCAGACCGCCCCATTTCAGAGACCGCTCGGTTCAGATTGTTGGAGGACCAGCCGAGGTCTACGAAGGCTGCTGAAGGCTGCAGGCTACAAGGATGCGACTTTGAGACTTTGCGAAATGACCTGTAATGTAATGTAAATGTAATGAGACACAGCTACTGAGTGGAGGGGAAAGCCCAGGCAAAAGGACTCTGAGGAAAAGGAGGGGGGGCCATATTCAAACCGGGAAAGTATTGTCTATTTCACACTCAGCATGGCCCTGAAGTGCAACAGAAAGGCTTCAGAATGAACTCCATGGGATCAAGGAGGGGAATGATCAACCAATTGCCATCCCAGAGGAGGACGTGAGGCTACAAAGGCTTAAACTGTCTAAATTGCTAGTTCTCTATCATTTCTTTAGTTGCTCCTTCCAATAGAACACAATCGTTGCACTCCAAAATAAGGCCTTTCCCCATAACAACCATCATTCAGGGCTGAACAACCCCCAACCACGTGGCCATTGGTCTTGGTAAAGTGCTTGGAGAGACTACTGCCAACGCACATGCTTGATCCACAGCAGTTTGCTATCCCAAAGCTGCTCTTACCAGTCAGGAGTAGATCCACAAAATGCTGCTGGGATTTTTTTTATCATGTCTGGCCTTGAATGCCTAAGGGATCCCAAGGAAGGAAAGCTTTGCTGGGGAAAGCGCTATGGATTAGCATACTGTAAATGGATGGATGGGTGGATGTTTTTTCTATGCACCAACGACCTCGGACAAGGGCTTAGACTATATCAGCATCGAGATTGCAGATCACATTGCTTTGGTCAATACTCCTGTTGCGTGGGTAGAGCTTTTGCTACATAAACATGAGATAAATAAAGAAACTGCATAGATTTCCTGAATCTTCCTACTAATAACCGCCAACCACTGACGACAGTGCAAAAGACATCTTCTAAAGGTGCCAGAGGACCCGCTGTGACTCTCAGGAACCAAGACAACCAGACTGTGGAGCTTTATCGCCCATGGTTCCAAGCCTGGCTGGAGTGAAGTGCTCGAGCCACGCCGTGTCTTCATACTGGCACACTTGGAACCCTTTAACATTTGTATAAGATGCACGAGGCTTTCAGCTGCTGGTGTTTTTTGTTCAAGCGTTGAAATATGACAAGTAGCACTAAGCCTGCTTTGCAAACGATGGGAAGCTTTACAAAAGTCAAGTCACAAAAGACATGTGGTCTAGAACAACAGTTCTATACAATAGATACAATAAACGATACAATAGAGAATGTGGTACATTCTCTGTTGTATCGTCGGCCACTATAGTAGTGACCTGAAATTCCCTTTGGTTGGCAATAAATATCCATTTATCCACCCTGAGCCCCGGTCGGTGTAACACCTCTAACTCCACGTCACTCCCATGAGTTAATTATAGTTTAATTAATGCCTTCTCTCTTTTTGGATTTGTGTGTATGTGCTGTGACACCACTGAAACTTTAGTTGTGTCCTCCTTTTCTCCCCTTTGCATTGTGTTTCTGTCGAGTTGTTTACTGCAGTTGTCTAACTGAAGAGAAACAATTAGGTTAAGACGGCAGGCGTTCTTTCCTGGAGAGAGCGAGTCAGTAGGTGACTGATCATGTTCTCCAGCATGTGACGAGCCCTCCTGTGTGTTTACATTAACGCGTGTGTGATATGTGGGTCACGGTAAAACAGAAAAAGGCCTTCAGGCTTCTTCTGCCAACACACAGACCTGCCCTCTACTCTGCTCCGTGTTTCTCTCTTTCTTATTTGCTTTCTGTTACCAAAGTCCAGTGATACAGACTTTGTTTGGCGTTCATTCCGCCTTCATTCATTCTTTTACTTCAGTTATGGCTTTGTGGCCTCTGATTTAGCTATAATGAAATTTGTAAAGCTATTCTTCAGCAATTAAAGCCATTCCTGAACTGACAAATACAAAAAATAGACCTTTTTTAATTGATAAAAAGCATATTTTTGCATACCAAATTAGGAATGAACACAAACACAACCAGTATTGTGACGCTCCATTTACAGTATCAAGAAGATAACCCATAGGAGGGAACCTTAAAAGAAACAGAAGGATTATTATGTTCCATAATATACAATTAAGGGATGACCAGGAGTCAATAAGTCAATGGAGGTTGATTCAACTGCCAAACTCACCGTTGAATCTTCACATTTCCACAATTGATTGGTTATGAAAGGAAACAGAGCCTTTCATTCTGGCTCATTGGGAGTGCATACTATTTTATGCACCATATGAATCATGATAAATAGCCTATTTTGTTATATAGATCAGCCCATTGATAATATAGTTAATGCATATACCTTGTGTTCTTTTAACTAATCTCCTTAAACAAATGACTCATAGTGACTCTTATGTTTTGTGAAAAAACCTCAGGATGTTAAGCCAAAATTTGGGTCTGCCAGTTCGTTTCAGTTATTTGGAGAGTGCGTCACCCAAACCAACACAAACACCAAACGGTGTTCTATCATTTTAAAACAATAGCCAAGCTATACTTACCTGCACCTCCGCCAATAGCTTTGATGTTTTCTTCTATTTTCTTAATAAAAGGGATAAAGCGAAATCACAGAAATATAACATATGTTCTCTGGTAAATGCACCATTTAGGCTCAATGTAACAAAACCAAAACTCAAATTACAGTGTAGTAATATTGCATTAATTGTTCTAACATATTCATTTAAAACGCACCTATTGCTGAGAATGCTCACATTTCAATGGTTGAAATCACAAAGCACAAAGGCGTGAAGAGTCCCAGAGAAAGGACACAGTCAGTGCGTATTGGATGGGGATCACTTCATTTTCAGATTGTAGTATAACTCTTCACATAGCCAACAGGAAATCAATAACAGGTATGATTTTTCACCTGTGCATTTGGGAAACTGCGCACAGCAGGACTCTTCACCCCCTCGCCTGCTCGACGGAAGCCTCCTCTTATCTTGTGCTTTGATCTCTTTGTGTCTGCTGTCGGCTTGTTCTGTTCTGTGTGTTAAAACCATTCATGACATCTTTCTCCTTTGATCAAGCTTGTATATACTTGTTACCACCTCTATCATCAGTATTTATGGTATTCTTTTCCTTTCTCTTTTTGAGTCTTTTTTGTCATCTAATTTCTGCCTGTTTTTTTGTTCTTTTTCTTTAGTCATTTCCTCTGTATTCCATTTTCTTTCTTCTGTCTGTTATGTCTTCAGTTCTCTTTCTTATTATCTACACCTGTGTCCCACATTCAGGAACATAGATGTCCTCGTCATCTGTCTCCGCTTGCTTGTAGCCTGTAGCTGACTGCACCACCGTCATCAGTATTCTTACTCAATAACGTATTGTTCAAACTTGCTCATCTGTGGTTGTGCTGCTACTGTAATCAAACCCTGCTTCTCTTTAGATGATCATAGTACAAACACTGTAAACAGCATACACAGAGACACACACACACACACACTTTCTAAAGCTGCTGATTACAGTCTTGCTGCTTCAAAACTGTCAATACTTTCCAATCAATACTGGTATTGATTGGGGTTTAGTAGAACCAGACGGGTGATGGGGCTGGAGGAGCACTCTGTTTTTCGTGTCAGCCGCTTGCAATTCAATTGAAAGAGTTTGACATGACGTGAGTGGTCACCCACCACAAAGGGCCCAGACGGGAATGAAAGAGGACAACCGGAGCTCAAAGCGACGTAATGTAGCGCCTCACTAGCTCATGATGTCGTGAAGGTACTCTTCTTCTAACATATGTGAGATGAACTCCTGTCTTCAGAGGAAACAACTTAGTTAGTCTGCCATTGGATTGAAATACTCAATATTCACATTTTCACTAAGAACTGAAGACATAGCAAACAGAAAACCTAGAAAATGGAAGACAGAAGAACTGACTAAAGAAAAGAAAAAGATCAAAAGACCAGGCCGAAATGCTGGTAATGACATGACAAAAACCAACTCTGATGATGAAGGTTGCAACAGGTAGAGAAACAAGACGAAAGGACAGAGATGGATGGACGAATGGATGTAACGCACAGGAAACACCTGAAAACAGAATGGAAAACCAGACAGCAAACACAAAGAGTGTGTGTGACCAACTCTTACACAGTAGTATTATCTACATATTTATACTGTGAGATGATACATTTGATTACCTACTGCTCATCAAATCTCTGTCATAAATTATGTGGCCAATCAATGAGCAGAAGGGATTGATATTAATATTGAACATTTTAAAGGATTTTATATATGATTTCCATAATGCACCTTGTTTTATCAGGTCTTTAATCTACTGAAATATATACTTATGCTGTGTGTGCAGCCTAGTTTACTGAGATGCCTGGTTTCTTTGCTGTTTGGCCACTCTGCCCCAGGAGCCTGGTCTACTGACTGTTTGGCCCCTCTGCATCAGGAGCCTGGTTTACTGACTGTTTGGCCCATCTGCCTCAGGAGCCTGGTTTACTGGCTGTTTGGCCCCTCTGCCTCAGGAGCCTGGTTTACTGACTGTTTGGCCCCTCTGCATCAGGAGCCTGGTTTACCGACTGTTTGGCCCCTCAGCCTCAGGAGCCTGGTTTACTGACTGTTGGCCCCTCTGCTTGAGGAGCCTGGTTTACTGACTGTTTGGCCCCTCTGCCTCAGGAGCCTGGTTTACTGACTGTTTGGCCCATCTGCCTCAGGAGCCTGGTTTACTGACTGTTTGGCCCATCTGCCTCAGGAGCCTGGTTTACTGGCTGTTGGCCCCTCTGCCTCAGGAGCCTGGTTTACTGGCTGTTGGCCCCTCTGCTTGAGGAGCCTGGTTTACTGACTGTTGGCCCCTCTGTTTCAGCGGTGGTCAGTGCCATCCCGGTGCCGGCTATGGACTCCTCTCAGTACCCTGGTATCCTGCCTTCACCGTCCTGCGGCTTTACCCACAACAAGTTCAGCCTGAGGCCGATGCCTTTCCCGAGCCTGACCGTGGACAGAGGATACACACCAGGTACTGCAATATTACTGCTACTAAATACTTCTGAAAATACTGCTCATACCACTGTGGAGACAGAGATACCCGAGGGCAATCCTCCCTTCCTCATGACTTCACTATGTGGGCATGTACAGAACCTCAAAAAGAGCGGTTTGACTCCGTAATGATTTCATACACTAAAGTATTTCTTCACAGTCCAGTGGTTCTCAACACATTTGATGGCTTGCAAGTCTAGACACCACCGGTGTTTTGTTCAACTACGTAACCACTGTGTTAACTGGTGACCACGGTTGCTTGCGTTTTTCATGTAGGTGTCCTTTTGAAAGCCTTTAATCATTTTAAATACAAACTTAACTGTTAGCTGTCAACCATTATCTACGCCAGCAAATTACTTTAGAAACCGCCGCATCAGCTTAAAGTCACCGGTTAACAGTCAACCAACTGCTGTTTCTCTGAAACCACCGTAATCCTGTAGAACTGTTGAGTCTCCCAACCCAAGATGGTATGACCAGACACAGGGAGCCCTTTTATTTTTCTATGGCCAGGGATTTCTAACTGGTGTGGTTGGCCGGGCAAAGCGTCAGTTCCATTGGTAACGTGTGCAGGCATATTTTTCGAAGGCGAAAGGTCGACCTTTAATAAATACGACAGGACTCGTACTGCAACATCTTCATCTTTCCAGCTCTGTCTTTCTGTCCACTGCCGGCCCCCTCCTCTGCTCCTTCAGTGTCGTATTTAAGCCCATTTCGCTGCAGAGCTAAATGCTAAACGACATGCTGGGGAGCTATAATTCGGTAATTGGCTAATTCCTGGTCGGCTTGTATCATTGATTTAACAGCAGTAGAGAGACGAGGGGGAGCTTCTGAGTCATTGAATTAGCCGACACAGTGGGAGACCCGATGGCAAACCGCACACTCTCAATGAGCTGAATGGGGGGGGGGGGGGTGACAGAGAGACGGACGCAATGAGTAAGTGATTGAGAGGCAGTTAGTGCGGATATTTAAACTCATGATCATACAAACAAACAGTCTGACGCTCATCAGGTTCTCCTCCCAAGCTCCTCCTGCCCACCTGTACAAAAAGTAATTCAGCGGTTGAACTAATCTGATTTCACAAATGCAACCACATTTTGTGCAAAGTAGTCGGGTTTCCATTGAATTGGCAAGAGTTGTCCATATTTCATGCTTTCTGAGAGGGAGACTTGACTTGCAAAAAGTGATCACAACACTTGACCAAATGCTGTCTGATCTGTGCAAGACACATTAAGTAAGAAGTGGGACTTTGAGTCGTGAGCAGTTCACTTCAAATGTTTCCCTTTTATCCACTTTTTTTACACCTCGGGGTTGCGATCAATAAAACGATCAAGAAATACTCGTTCTGTACAACTTGATTAGCTTAAAAGTAAACTTTGCAGGAGAGTAAAAATAAAATACTGGCACTGTTATGAAAACCATAAAACCAGTTCTTTGTAGGAGCTTGTTGTCTTCTGCTGACACTACAAATAAAGAAAATCCAATAAATCTACTTTGAGATCTCTAACCAGCGTATTGTTATCCATGCGCACAAACACATATAATGTCTTGTGTCTAGTGCTGTCAAAACATTTTTGCTGTCAAAATTTAAAAAATGTACTAATAAAATTCATCTAGTCTAGATTAATCGCAATTAAAAGTTTGTTTTTCTTCCAGAGGCTAAATCTTATAAATCAACAAGTAATCACTTGTGTATTTACACAGCGTGTATTTTAATTAAGCAAAAAAGGTACGAGAGGCTGTACTTTATTGTCCAATAATGTAAGTTCCCTCGAACTGTTACATTATTGAAGATAAAGTACAGCCTCAAGTACCTTCTTGCTTTTATAAGTAACCAGTGAAATTATAAATAGTAAGTAAATAGCTGCCTTCAGCACAAAATCGTATTAGCCACCAAATGTTGTGTATCGCATTTCAGTAGTCTAGAGAAAAAGAATCCCCGTAGGGGCACATAAACTGCATTGGGTCTCTTTGCAAGATCTCGCACCAGCAGCTAGCAGCTAGCTTAGCACAGCGGTGCTTTAAGTCAGGAATCAGGAAACATTTATTGCCATAATATATCAGACATACAAGGAATTTGACTTGGCGGTTGGTGCGTAACAGCAGACAGTACGACAAAAGACGACAAGACAACAGTGCACGAGGAATAAAATAAAATATAATGCTATGGGTTAGTAGTATAAGGCTATGGGTTAGTTTAAAAATAAAGGAATAAAGTTAAAAATATTTTAAAATTACAAATAAAGTGCACCAGCGAACAGAAAGTGACAAGGGAAAGTGACGTGTGCAGTGTGAAAGAAAGTGACGGGTGGGATGTTATAGTCAGTCAGTGGGGGACCGGCTCTGTTGATGAGCCCGACTGCCGACGGGAAGAAACTGTTGGTGTGGCGGGAGGTCTTAGTCCTGATGGACCTCAGCCTCCTGCCAGATGGAAGGGGCACGAACAGGTTTTGTCCGTTGTGCGAGGGGTCGGCTACCATCTTTTTAGCTCGCTTCAGAGACCTGAAGAGACGGCAGATTGCAGCCAATCACCCTCCCTGCAGAGCGGATGACACGCTGCCAGATGCTGGAGGATGTAGTGGAGGGCCTGTTGGCAGCATCATCTACAGACCTGTTGGCTCTGTAGGCGAACTGCAGGGGGTCCAGGAGGGGGTCGGTGAGGGTCTTCAGGTGGGACAGGACTAGCTGTTCAAAAGACAACCCAGTCTCAAAGCAAAACGTGTAATAGCTACGTTGGACCAACGTGGTATTGTCACGCTTTTGGGGAGAAAGCGTGACAATACAATGTTTTATTTGGGAGGTCACGTGACTATCAACTTTCCCTCAGCTAAAAAAAGAAAATGGCGGACTGTCGGTCTATTATCTGTGAAAAACACAATATTTTAAGAAAGCATCAGCATTTGTATGCATTTCGATGGCATTTTTATCGAGAAATATGTGTTATATTTTCATAATCTTCTATCAGAGAAGGAAGAAGACCTTCCGTTTATTAGTTTCTAGTGACGTAGTTGCAAGGCAATGTAAATGAATAGGCCAAAATAAAACGTAGTATTGTCACAATTTTGGGGAGAAAGCGTGTGAATACCATGTTGGTCCAACGCAGCTATTACACGTTTTGCTGTGAGACTGGGTCGCTACAGAGGTCAGGGGGACGGGCCTGTAGTCATTGAGTCCTGTGATCCTAGGCTTCTTGGGAACAGGGATGATGGTGGAGTCCTTGAAGCTGGCTGGTACGTGGCATGTCTCCAGGGAGGTGTTGAAGATGTCAGTGAACACCGGAGACAGCTGGTCAGCACAATGCTTCAGGGAGTGAGGGGAGACGGAGTCCAGGCCGGCTGCCTTACGGGGGTTTTGTCTTTTAAAGAGCTGGTTAACGTCTCTCTCCAGAATAGAGAGGGTCGTTGCTGGTGGGGGGAGGTGATACAGAGGCGTGAGCCCCTGATGGGCTGGGGAAGGTGGGGTGGTGGGGAAACCGAAGCAGAGTCACTTGCTGAGAACTGTTGTTGAAGTTTCTCAGAGTACAGACGATTAGCTTCTCTCACCGCCTTACGTTTAGTAAGGCCGTTTAGTTTAGTAAGGTCCGTTTGACACTCGTCCCCCTTCTGTTTGACACATGCAGGAATTCCTCTGCACAGTTCTCTGCTGTATGTTGCGCCTCTGTTTGTTTTACTTCCAATGCAAAAAGCTCTCTCCACCTTCAGCTCTCTCTCTCCAGTCTTACTGACAGTAGCACGCAGGGGTTTCAGGGGTCAAACAAAGCATATTTTATCGCATTAATCTCGTCCACAATAATTGCATAGATACCTTTGACAGCCCTACAGAGGACACTTGTTGTTTTCCGTTCAGACAGTATGAGTCACCAGCCAATTGATGCTCTCAGACTCTCTCCTCATACACAACCACTTGGAGAAAACAACATCTGAAGTGTGATTAAACAGCACGGTGCTGTTGCCATCTTAAAAGGCATGTTCCCTGATGCTCGGATCACAATGACACCGCTGTGACACAAGTGGTGGATTAGGGGAGGGGAAGTGTTGCAGTGTATTCTAATGTGTTCGCTTCAAAATGAATTCCCATATTGTGCTTATGCTGGCAGAAGGGGTTGTGTTTCTATGTTTATGTAATGTTTCCATTACCGATCGACACAGGAGTTGAGGTGCAGTTTGCCATGAGCAAGGTTTTCACAACGTATCGGCAAAGGGTTTCAATGTTACAGTCATTCTGACAGTTGATTTACAAGCAGATGCAGAGTTGCTTTTCATCTGCATCAGTTAGCTGCAGTTCTTGAAACAGTTGTTTTGATGCAATGTTCCATCATGTAACTAGGAAGCTTTGAAGAAAGATAAAAGAATACAACCTCCCCTTTTGTTACCACTTTAGCAGATCTTTTGTTATTTTACGTGATCTGACATCTTTCTTGATCCAACCTACAAATCTCAAATTGGTCGATTGCGAGTGGAAAATACTGCTTTGGCTTTTCTTTTTGAATCGCCAGAGGCGAAGTCAGAGCTGTGCGGTGTGATTTATGATAGGTAAAAATTGACCCTGGATTGAAATAAATTACTTTTTTATGTTTTTACTTTATTCATCTGGGTCTGGAAATATTCATCGTCATTGACGGCACAGTACATCCGGATTCCTTCAGCAGAAAAATCGTCTTGTCTTTTGTTGAGAAGCATGGTCACCCTGAGGGTTCAGATCACCCATGAACCTCAGGTGAACGCCACATTTGAAGACATTCCCTCAAGCAGTTCATATGATATATGACCTATGCGATCTTTGTTATGATGTTTTATTATGTACGGATAGAACAGGCAACCACGGAACAAAATGCCTCTGGCTGTCTCAAAGGCACAAAAAACACCTGCAACCACAGAGACGTCTTTTTAGAAAGAACGCGGCAAATAGAGGAGCTCACCACACAATGGAAAAGGTATCCGGGGGACACAGAAACCAGTTGTGTGCATCTCATTTCAGTGTCCCCTTAAAACAGTTCAACGCAGTGCTTCTCAAGCGTTTTCTTTCACAACCCACTTGATAGAAAGACACATTTTTAGGACCCAATCAAATTGTACATTTTGAATTTTATTGAAACAACATTTTGTGACTCCTCCAAAGATGCTTTTTCAAATAATGGAATAAAAACATCTCTCTCTCTTTCAAGTAAACCTGATTTCTCCATCAGACAAAACAAATAAAATCTACAACCATATTGTTTAAACAATGCAGATAAAGTTCTGTCCGTGCAAACCATAACAAATATCTGGCAGAAAATAGTTCCTTAGTTGTAAATAACCTGTTTTGCATTGAAAATACAAATAATGTGCAACCTGTGAAAAACAAAACAAGTTAAAACATTTGTGAATAAAGAGTTTGACACTGCACATCCTTTCACGTATTAGCTATCTGACATCGACCATCGTTCCAACACAGGGCTGCCGACCCGTCACGGCCTCTCAGTCACGCTCACTGCTGAGCGTGGATCCTCGTTCCTGATGACGTTTTACTTTTGTAATATCGAAGGTTGTCAATGTAGTTCTTTCAATAAAATAAAAAGAATTTCCTCTGGCACCAGTGCGACCCACTAGACGGTCAGGCCCCGCAGTTTGGGAAACACTACTGTAAGTTGTGCTGTGAGCTTTTTTCAGCTCCCTTTATGATTGCGCGCATGCCGTCAAATCGGTTAAGATGCATCGTCATTTAATTTGCTCCATTCCTTTTCTTAGCTCTTAAGAGAGTGGTTAAATAAATATGAAATGAAATAGAAGTGTAAACATACTAAAAAACCTGCGCTTCCCCCATACCAGGATGGTTTGACGCAACCTGTCATCACCTGTCATCCCTGCCGCCTTGAGAACTCACACAATGGAGGTGTGGTTGAAGCCCGGCAGCGATGCTGCTGAAAACACCAGAGCCAAAGAAGGCCAGAGAAATAACAGGCGTGCTTTCTGCTGGTTAGGGAGCACTTGGATGAAAACATACGTCACAGGGGGCACATCACTGAAAAAATATTTTTGAGTTAAGATCAGAAGAGAAGAACATTTCTCTTTGAAATAAAACAAACTGAAGTCTCTGGTGTTCTCTTTAGTCTCTCCCCCCCATTCTCTCTCCCATGGGGAGTTCCTTTCTCCCTCTCTAAGCTTTTTCTCTCGTTTCTTCCTCTTTTCTCGGCCGCTTGATGAACCTGCACAGCGACTCCACATGTAATTACCCGCTCGCTCCCCCGGCTGCTGCCACCGAACTGGCTGCACGAGGAGTTTCATCTCCCTCATGTCACATGTGAGGCTCTGTTGCTGCATTTTCTAAACCCCCCTGTTCTTTAACAAGATTCTTCTTGCGGCTCTTTCCTTCACTCTTGTATCTCCGACAAAATCAAAAAATATTATTTATCTTTTATTAAAATGCTAGAAAGTTCACACTCGATGATAGTAAAGTGCGAACCTGGCAGAGCTCTGCGGTGAGGAAATGATCAATGGAGCTGTGAGTATGTCAGTAGGTAAATGAGAGACTGCAGCATTACAGCTGTAGTACTGGTACCTCTTGTTGTGTACATGAAACGAGTGGAAGGGTCACAGGTGATGAAACATGGAGGAGAAGGTCCATGCAGGTCACATCACATTTAACTTCCTACCAAAAACACTCTCGACTCATCAGCCGTCCTCCAGCAACGGTGATTCCCACCATAGTTATTTTACTGCCACATCACAGTAATTCAGGACAAAACATTCACACCTTTCAGGTTCTGCAGTCTTTCATATATATATATATATATATATATATATATATATATATATATATATATATATATATATATATATATATTCAGTGTTTTGGTGTATTTCTCAAACTGTCTCTTTACAATTACTAGATGTGTTGACTTTTGTCCTTCTCTTGTCTCTGTCCCCATTCGTACCCAAATCCGTCCCTAACATCCCGACGCACTCTAAGCTCCTCCTCTCATGTCCCCCTCAGCGATGCCTTCGGAGTCATCCATCAGCACCCTCCTCCAGCAGCAGCCCCAGACCCAGCAGGCTGCTCCGCTCCTCCCCGGATCCTCAGCACCGCCCGGGGACCACATCCCAGGCCCCGTCCCGGGGGCCCCCACCGCAGTCGCCGGGGCTGCTGCTGAGGAGGCCCAGGCCAGCGGCGGTCGCACCATCCCAACGGCGTGCGTCCGGCCCACCCATCCGCTCCGCAGCTTCACCAACCCGCTGCTGCCACCGCCGATGAGCACCATCGACCCCAAGGTCTACAACTCCATGATGCCGCATTCAAGTGAGTGCAGCAGAGTTGTTTCCCAACGCAAAGGACGTGAGACGTGACATGAACTCGGACGTCTGAGCAGCAAACCAGGGATCTGAGAGGGGATGACAAGGCAGAGTGCCTTTAACTTGCATTCTCTCCAGCCGCCAGTAGGGGTTGAGCCATTGCACGGGAGTCTATGAGAAAATTATTTGATGTATGGATTTGAAAATTTGCTTCCTAACTGAGTGAAACCAGCAGTGCAAGTGGCGCCATGATAAGAGCTGTTCTATTCTCTAATGCTACGGAAAGGAGCTTCAATGCTTCCATACGTAGCTCCTTTAGCCAAGGAACAACTGGAGCGTCCTTTACATTCTGTCCCACAATTCCTCGCGGCGGCAATATTTAAATAGTGACGTATTATTGACCGCTCACGAGAAATAACGCTCATGACGGAGAAACACAGATCACGTGAGTAACCGTTAGCATGACTCATTTATGATGCCTCCTTGTTAAAAAGCAACACTTTGAACCTGGTCGTTTTATGTCGTCTGCATCGACTTTAACAAAACATGAAGCATCTGAGATGCTTCTTTGTAGTCCATCCTCAGACAAACTGTAGCTTCACGCTGCCGACTGACGTCACTGACAGAACTACGTAGCTCAGCGAGTTGGATCCCTTAAACACACCGCGGTTCTCTTTTCCTAAATCTTCAGGAATTCTCCTAACCACCTTTCCTTCACCCCCTGACGTTTTCCACACAGCTCAAGGAGCCGTGGGTCTTTGATCGGCACCGCCCTGACCGTCCGCCCCCCCCCCCCCCTCCCCCGATGACCCGGACCATCCACACGCGTAATACACTGACGAGTTGAATTCATGAATGTGTTGGACTGGAGGCTCCCTCCCAGTGTCTCCCATCCAGTTGGTTTGTGACCAACGTGTGTTTGCGTAGCTGCTCCTCAAGCTCCTGTTGTTGGTTTTCTCAGATTTCAGTTTCTCTTTGTCTAAGCTGGACTCTCTCTGCTGAGCAGCGCTAATAGAAACTAAATATGGGAGCCTGAGGGTGCAACACAGTGTGTGTGGAGGGGAGGTCATATGAAGATGCTCTTCCACTGGCCTTGACATGAGCCAGAGGGTTGGTTCAGAATAAACATCCATATAAACACAAAGCAGCTTGGTTTAGGAAAAGACGAAATGCATCAGTGGACGCTCCGTTGCCGGCTTAATGTTACTTATTATTCATTTCCCTTTTGACTGTGTAAACAAATAGTCAATATTAGTGAAGAAGTTAATTATTTCTAGAGCTGTCAAAAGAAGATCGTATCCAATGCAGGAAAAAAATAAAACGTTCTCGAATAAAAGTTAATAAATGTGTTTGCTGTTGTGGTGTCCATTGACAGTATTGATGGATTTCCTCTGCCTTAAGACTGCATTATTACTTTTAGCTGAAGGGCTTTACTGATTTAATTTGAATTTAAAATAACTGGAAAATGTTCTCCTCTCACCCTGAAATGTCGTACCTTCCCAAATGAAATGGAATAAGAACAAGATTATCTTCTCTGTCTATATATATGTTTTTCGGGCTTTAGGGCTTTTACTGTCAAGCGCAGCAGGTTGCTGGGCAACGGGAGCGGTGGAGGAAAAGCTGATGACGCAATCAGGAAGTCCCCCCGTAGGACAGACCGTCCCACTTCAGAGACCGCTCGGTTCAGCCTACACAGCTAAAGTCACTAGGCTGCATCCTTGTAGCCTCCAACCTTCAGCAGCCTTCACGGAAGACCTGGACTGGTCCTCCAACAACCGACTTCCTGTTGCATCATCACCTCCACCGCTCCCGTTGCCTAGCAACGGGCTGGCTTGATAGTAAATGCCTTAAAAGCCAAAAAACGACAAAGTAAAAGAAGATAATCTTCTTATTTCATTTAATTTAGGAGGATACGCTTCTCCTCCGGAGCACGATATATTTCAGGCTGAGAGAGGAACTTGTTTTGGTTGTTTTAAATTCAAATGAAATCAGTTGCTGGGACAGTTGCAGATGTACTTTCAGCTAAAAGTAATAATACAATCGTAAGGCAGAGGAGATTCCATCAATGTTGTCAATAAAAACCACAACAGCAAACACATTTATTAACTTGTATACAAGGACTTCTTATTTTTCTATTGCAGAGGAAAGAAGCTATTTTAACCTTAGAATGTGTCCAAACTACAGCAGCTGAATGTCACCACACACATCGTTCTCCTCCTGCTCCATAAAACACGACTAAATGTAAACTTTAGAATCACACAACAAAAGGAGCAAAGCCAGTTCAGTTTCTGTGTGTATTTATTCTGTAACATTACTGACGTAGAAAGTGATATTTCAGGTTCAGAACTCGTCTACCTGAGCTCACTTTCATCCATTTCTGTTCCTAATATGAAGTACAAACTATATATTAAACAGCTTCACTAGGATGTTAGAGACCGACTATACCGCACTGCATGCTGGGATATGCTGGGCCACGTCCCTTGACCGCGGTCTGAGGATCCGACGGGTTGGGACAGCGGAAGTGACGGGTCAACGAACGCACGCTAGCGACTTGGAGACACATAGTGTCTTCAACCTGCGCTCCCTCAAAGCGCCGTTAGGGGGCAAGTCTGATTGTATAGACGTCTATGAGATAAAGACTCCACCTCTCTGTCGAGTTGTTCCCTCAGTAAACATTGCAGATATTGGTTTCTGGTTGATTGTGGTCATTCTCTAATTTTCCTTCTAATTCAATAGAGCGTGATGTTCATTTAATAAATGATGCTCCCATTAAGACTAAAATAGATGATAAAGCAAAGTATGAAAACAATGCCAGGACATATTCCTTCTCGTTTTGCTTTTGTCTGTCTCCCCTTTTACATTCTTTTCTTTTTGGCCTTTTAACCTCTCCTTCCTCCCCCCGTCGCCCATCCTGTCTTTTTGTCTTCGGTCGCCTGCAGCAGTGTGAACAGAAAACAAAATACCTGCCTACAGTCCATATGACCGCTGGACAGAATGTGTGTGTCTGTGTGGAGGTGTTTGTTGTGTCTGCTCTCTGTGGGTGTGTGTGTGGGTGTATATACTTCCATTACGGGTCTGTTTACACGCCCAGGTGGTCTCAGATTAACATTGATTTTCAGCTCCTGGAAAGCTTTCGCTCAGAAATAGTGAGCCTGAGGCGACGCTCGGCTCGACTCCCAGAGACCTCCCTCCCCCTCACGCTCGCTCTGTGACCTCCCCACGCCACTCCTCCCACCGCCCGTCACACAGCACAGAGCCGGGGTGGCGCTACCTCCACCTATCCCCACCTCCTCCTCCTCCTCCAAGGGTGGAAACAAACTGACTCGGGAGCGACGGTGTTTGATGTTCATGGTTGGCCTTGTTTCTGTGTGTCTTTCTGGGCTTCAATGAGAGGAATGAGATGCTGTCACGGCTTAATTGGATTGTTTGGAGAGAGACTGGAGTTGATACTCCAGGATGGAAGATGGTTAAAAAAAATGGTTCCACGATACCAGTTATAATGTACCTGGTGTCGGAGCGAGACTCTTGGCGGATCGTCGTAGCGTCACCTGGTGAAGCTACGACGACAATTTAGTAAATTATGGTTCATTTGGAGTCAAATAAGGCAAAGTGTACTTTAGGGCGGGCTTTTTGTGACTGACAGGTGGCTGCCACTACTGTAGCCAAAATACGGTAACTTACATAATTGACTGCAAAGAAATCCCCACGGAAATGATCGTAATCCAAGATGGCGAAATGACCGTACTCAAGGCTTCCAAGCGATAATCCACAGACTAATGGTGATCCATCCAGCTCATACAGTATATACAGTCTGTAGCGGCATTTCTGTCTGACCAAGGAGACATAAAGACACGAAGTATGAAGGCAGATCACTGTCTGAATCCAAGAGCGCAAATCAGGTCCATGCGTGTGCGGAAATCAAACATCCCCAAGCCAAAGTCCTAAACCTTAGGACCTAAAGACAGGATGTCCTCAAATCAAATTGTCTCTGTGCCCCTGTGTTTTTCAATTTCTCTTTTGAGCAGATATTATATGTATCTTCTTCTTCTTCTACTCCCTGCTGCCTCATTTTATATCAATATTTAAACTAAGGCTTTCTCTTTTTAAATGGCGCCTCCAAAGCCCATCTACGGAGGAAAGTGTAATGGTGGGCAGTTACTCACCTAAATTGGCCTCAATGTGTGGCTTAATGCTGGAAGCTGTAATGGGATTGTCTGGCTCAATGTCTGATACGGAGAAAAAGACATTCAAACCACAGTTGGAGGTAAATGCAGAGCCAGCTGTGATGGCTGCTTCTAGGTGTAGACCTTCATCTGGCCAAGAGGGCTCCAGCTATTACCAATACAAAGCTTTAAGATAGTTAAATATGGTTAGGCTATGTCAAACATTTATTTGGGGAAATAGAGATTTCTTTTTATCGGCCTTCTCAAATGTATTCTATTATAAAACCCCACACTATTCCTTCATTACCGCGCTGAGAACAGATAGCAAAAAAACAGATTACCTCAGTCAAACATGGATGAATAAAACACAAATACGAACCTGACTTGAACACATAAAAAGTAATTATCTGAGAACTAAAGCATTGTGCTGAGGGTTTGAGTCGCAGAAGCTCTGCTGTCACACGCCCGGTAATACCCACCTCATGTCAAGAAGGTGAGATGAGAGATAAGGAGGAAAAACGATTTTTCAAAAGACTTTGTACCTTCAGGCGTGGCAGAAAGAGGGGGGGGGGGGGGGGGGGCTTGTCTACAATCTGCAGGCGTCTGACAGAATCTTTTTAAAATGCTGAATTGACGGTGAAGTGGTCCGAATGTGCACTGAAACTGTGATACAGCTACGGTTTGCATCAATGTAGTCTTGTCCAATTTCTACCAGGAAAAGATGAAAAGAGGATAAAAGGATCGCAGTAAAAGGAAAATGATGGGATACTAAGAAGAAATTGTGAGATGGGATCAAATATTTAAGATATATACGATGCAATGTTAAGATTATCAGATACTTAATCGAACCATTGAAATGTGAACAGATAGAAGTCAGAATAATAAAGCAATATATCCGCAAAATTATGAACAGCAATACATCTCTACTTTGGAAGTCCGAAAAAGTATAAAAAATGATGTTTTCATTTGGAGTTACTTTAGACGCATGTCACATGAGAGAGATGACGAAGCTAATGCTAATGCTACATAGCGGACACACACACACACAGAGTCGCCATGACTTGGTCAGTTGAAAATTAGCTTGCGAGCTGGAAAAGTGTGGGGACTCCTGTTTTACACCCTGCAGTGAGATTCTCATTTTCACCGACTACCTCATAACGCCAATAAAATGTACGTAACTTTCATTCAAATTATGTTTTGATGTCAGAGGTATATTTTTAATCTATTCTTCATAATCTTGCTGGGGGGCGGCACGGTGGCGTGGTGGTCAGCACCGTCGCCTCGCAGCAAGAAGGTCCTGGTTCCACTCCGCCCAGTGGCCTTTCTGTGTGCAGTCTGCATGTTCTCCCCGTGTCTGCGTGGGTTCTCTCCGGGTTCTCCGGCTTCCTCCCACAGTCCAGAGACCTGCTCTGGGGATCAGGTTGATTGGTGACTCTAACTTGCCTGTAGGTGTGTGAATGTAGATGTGCGTGTGAATGGTTGTGTGTCTCTGTGTAGCCCTGCGATTGGCTGGTGACCCGTCCAGGGTGAACCCTGTCTATCGCCTGAAGTTGGCTGGGATAGACTTCACCCCCCATCCATGGATGAATCTTCATATTCATTTTTTATTTGCGCTAATACACAGTATGGGTTGATTTTTGTATTCTTTTCTAACTTCTCACCCATTTCTTTCTGTCGTGGAAACGGGACTCCGTAGGCTTCCTGGGTAAAGCTTGAACATTTGTATTTCTCACAGATAATGAACAGATTATGAGGTAAAGACGCAGATTTGGACAACAGTCTGAGCTACGTTCCGAAAGTAGACTCCCCTCACCACTCAGTCTGACGGATGAGGGAACCAGGTGCACCTCCGCTTGGTATCAACAAAAGAAAAAATACAATACAACAGGCAGACAAAGAAACACCAAACTCCGGTGTGGAGGAGAAGCTGCTTTCTCTCCCTCCAGAGACACAATGTCTCCTCAAAGACGCTTCTCATCCTAAACTGTATTTACTTCAAACCGTCCTCAGGATCAATAACCCCCCCCGTTCCATCCTCACCTCCTATCCCTTCAAATCTTTCCATCTTTGCCTTCGACCCAGGAAGACAGACACAGCTGATGTGACCCCTGGCGGGCTTTTCACACCTCCATTTCTGGTTGTCTGGTAGATATATCCACCTCAGCTGCTCCTCCCCTCCTGCTCTAACAAACGACGCCCCCCCCCCCCCCCTTCCCGAGGGTGGGCCAGGCACCATGAAACTCTTTCCCCACTGTGGATGCGTAACCTTTGCTTCATTCCTTTGCAGCTCATTGTGGGCTTTTTTTTTCTCCACAAAATGTCTTTTTTCCGGCGCTCAGCTCAGTCTGGATTCAGTCCGACAGAAGCGTCATAAAAACACATTTGTGTTCTGCTTCATTTTTAAAATCAGGCTGGCAGGGATTTCTACAACACATTTTACAGACATTTCAAGTCACACAAGATCAGTGTGGCTAAGCAGGCCCACTGGGACTGAAGCACACAGAGACGTCTTGAGCCGCTCTGGCAACTGTGTACAGTTCTGATGCTGCACACACCAGAAAGCTCTGGAGGAGGACAAACACAGATATAAGTATGAAATGTAAATAAGAAATGGATGTGAACTTCAATGTTTCCTATTATCAATATATATATGGGTATACAGGATGCGAATATGTCAGCAGCATGAGGACTTTATATTTTTGTAATAGAAATATTTAGAGATTTTCTTCAGTTCTCAGCTTGAATCCTAAAGCAGATAATTTTTTTCATGCTTAAATAATGCATATTTAAAAGCTCAAAATTCAATGCAATTCATTTTATTTTGTGTAACCCTGGATTGGAAATTAAAAATTTGCCTCAGAAGGAAAAATATAAATAACCACCATCAGATGTGACCACCATCAGACACAACCACCATCAGATGTGACCACCATCAGACACAACCACCATCAGATGTGACCACCATCAGACACAACCACCATCAGATGTAACCACCATCAGATGTGACCACCATCAGATGTAACCACCATCAGACGTGACCACCATCAGATGTAACAACCATCAGATGTGACCACCATCAGATATAACTATCAGATATAACCATCATCAGATGTAACCACCATCAGACACAACCACCATCAGATGTAACAACCATCAGATGTAACCACAATCAGACGTAACTACCATCAGACACAACCACCATCAGATGTAACCACCATCAGATGTAACCACAATCATATGTAACTTTCATCAGATGTAACCACCATCAGATATGACCACCATCAGACACAACCACCATCAGATGTAACCACAATCATATGTAACTTCCATCAGATGTAACTACCATCAGATGTAACCACCATCAGACACAACCACCATCAGATGTAACCACAATCATATGTAACTTCCATCAGATGTAACCACCATCAGATATGACCACCATCAGACACAACCACCATCAGATGTAACCACCATCAGACGTAACCACCATCAGACACAACCACCATCAGATGTAACCACCATCAGACACAACCACCATCAGATATAACCACCATCAGACACAAGACTGATTCTGGGGAAGAAGCATCCAAAGTTCAACAAATGTTGATTAAATATTGAATAGAATTCATATTATGTTGGATAAAAATATGTCGTACATTTCGGAAAATATTTCACCTATTATATACCTATTTAATACATTTCTAGTTTTGGACTAAGGACATTACCTCCCAAAGCCATTTTTGTTTTGTTCTAATAGTTGAGTCAGCACCTTGCTCCACTGGAGACCGGGCCTATTAGACTGACCGTGGTTTTTCCCAAGTTCCAGAGTTAATTTCGACAGTTTTTAGAATCCAATCTTGGAAAGTTTTGCAATTACAGGTCAACGGTTGTACATTTCGAAAGTCAATGTTAAAACAACATAATCTTCCATGTTACTCACAAACGTTCTTTGAAAATGTGTTTAGTTTAGTACCACAAGTACCACTTTATGTATCTGGGTCAATGTGGTTTCTTTTGGCACCATTGGTTTCCGTGATCTCTGGAGTGTTCCGTTGCTATCAAGGCTGTTCCTGCTGTTTTGTTTCGCAGGAAGGGAGAAGAGATTTTCATTGAACAGGAAGTGTGGGGGTGCAGTTTAGGAAACGAGGGAAGTGGTTTGTAGGTTACAGACGCCTGAGGACGGGTTCATACATCAGGACGCTGTTTCGGGAATTGGAGAGGGGTAGAAAAATAGACATTCATCTCTTGTCTCCTCTCTTGCGCTTCCATGTTGTTTGTTTTTCCTTTTCTGTAACAAAGCCTCCATATATTTTACTTCCTGAATGCTACAGTGGAGATGTGGTTGGATGTATTGATTTATTTCCTTGTTTATTTGTTCTGCTACGTGGATGTTTGTTCATTCCCATGTTGGTTCACTTATCTGGTACTTGTTGAAGGGAGAACATGACATTTCAATTTAAGCATCAGTATGAAGCGTTTATTTTAAACCAGAAATATATCCCAGGGATTTCTGTCAAGTTGAGGAATCCTCCACCATTTTTAAAGATGCTTAGTACAAATATAATATAAAGTTATTGAAGCTGTAATAAAGCACAAATGATGTCTATCATTTGAAATGTATTTGAAATGTGTGTGGCTGGATTCCTCATACTTTAAATAGTAGTTGTTGAGTTCTTAATTTAAGGGACCCTCTCATTCTATTGTATAATAATGTAAAGTGAAAGTCAATGTCTTAATTCTGAAAAAAAAGAAAGTCCTTTTTTTTTTTTTGTTCCCAACCATTCACTGGTTGAACATTGAAACATGAATTTACTACAACATAAAACAATAGGTGCTGAATGAACAACGGGAAATGGCTTTTCCCATTCCTCAGGTACTCAAACGATCAATGGGCCACTTAGTTGCTTCTGAACTTTTCATTAAGATAAATCAATATTGTTATCAGATCAAACGGTTCCCGTCCTACTTGTTCTCACTCCCGACTCATCAAATACCGCAGCTTCTAATACTGAGACACAGAGGAACCCTTAGCTTCAATACGAGACCTTCAGATTTCTGCTTCTGCTCAGAATTTCTGTTGTAAGAAATCTTTGGAACAAATGTCAAAAAATAAATCAAGGTGTGAAATAATGAGCTCCATATTAGTCTCTATTCTAAACTGTCTGTATAATGTCACTAACAAGAACTGTTTCTTTTTTCTCAACCAGCTGCAAGTCTCTCGAAGCCGCAGGTGAAGACGGCCTCTCTGGGGCAGGCCGGTAAGGCGCGATCCCCTCTGCTGCCCGTCTCAGTGCCCACGGCGCCGGACGTATCGGAGGAGGGGGGAACCAAACCTGCAGAGGATTCAGCCGCCAACGTGAGTTAAAATGTGCTGCACCACAGGTCCATTGCTGTGAAACACATGGGCAGGAAGTGTTGAGTTCAAGTGTTGAGTCCCAAAGTCAACTTTGGGACTAATTAGTGTTGAAACTGTGAAAAGTCACAAAAAAAAAGCAGCAAAAGGGGAGTATGACATGACTCTGTGCAGAAGGAAATTGGTCCATAGAATATATCAACAATACAGGAACATGGATGCTTAAAAAATGCTGCATGTAGAAATTGAAATTGGAGTGAAAGTAGAAAAGCCTTAAAGTGTCTTCAACCAGAGCTAAGCAGCGGACCCTCCAACCCCCCCCCCCCACCCCCCCCCCCGACCCCCCCGGTGAACTAGTGATGAGCGGGTCAGCGTTTTCAGGACCCGACTCATTAGCGTTATTAAAACACCTGCATCCGACCTGCCAACATTAAATATAGTTGCACAGTCTGTGGACGGGGACAAGGACCAAGGGCTGCTGCAGTTGCTGTGAGAAAAAGAGAATGACTGCATGAAAGGTTTCTGTTCCTTTTTAATAACTTACTCAAAATGCATCTTATTTTTGCGTGCGTCCGTCCCTGTGCTGTTTTCCAGTTGGCTCACGTAACGCTGTGTGTGAAATGACATCACATCGTTTCTGAACATGATTACATTTACACTTGTTCGATGTGGTCACTGGGTATTGTTAGGATTTAATCGATACAAGTACTCTTTATCATTTCTGCTTGTCGGTTCTTCACGAAAACACTTATTGGTCTTTTTCTCATTTTGTTTCAAGCCAGATATGAAAACAATATTGTTTCACTAGTATTGTATATCAATAAATAATTTGTCTTGAGCAGCAAAACAAGTTCTGAATTCGCAGCACAGTCGTTAGCTAGCAATTATCTTTCAATGGTTATTAAGGGTAGACGGCTGCTACACAAACAATAGAACTCAGCGTTTCTACACGTGGATGTTCATGTGGTGATGAACTGCGCTGGCTCCTCCTTCTTTTGGGGGTTGGGTCCCCGATGGGAGTCTCACTCTGTACTCAGTTGCTGTGTGAGTGAAACCAGAAGAATACTGTAGTTTCTAAAGGAGTGACAGCCCCTAACTGTTAACGGCAGAGCCTCACTTTTCAGGTTTCACAATGTGTGTCTGTCAGCTGCTTTGATCACAATGTCCTCAATGCATTTACACGTACTTTAAAAGGCTTAAGACCCCCCAAAACAAAAAAACAATAGATGAAAAGGAGAGAAAATCCAGGGGAGGATTAAACAGACAATGAGAGAGGAGAGAGAAGGCGGAGGAAGGAAGGTGCACACACACACACACACACACACACACACACACACACACACACACAGCTCGGCGCTACACCTGTTGCCTTCCCTTTAGGAAACTGGTGGCCTTTCAGCTGTAGAATGAAACCACCATCAGATATGAGTAGTGGAAGAGGACGGGGAAATACATGTAGGAGGAGGCCTGGGGGGAGCGGGGGAGGAAGAGAGAAAAAGGGAGGAGAGGAGAGCCATAAAGACATAGAAGGACAGGGGGGAGAAGGACAGAATGAGTGGACAGAGGATGTGTGTAGAACAAAGGAGAAGCACGAGAAGGAGCGCACAGGACGAAGAGGCAGGAGGAGGTATACAGCAGGAGAGGACGGGCTAAGGAGAAAAGCATGCAGGACGGAGAGGAGAAATGGAAATGGGGAGAAGAAGGACGGTTATGGGAGGAAGAGACAGGAAGCATAGGAGGGGAAGGGTGTGAGGAACAAATAAATAAAACATGGACAGGGGGAGGAAGGCGAGGAGAGGAAGGAGCCAGAGGATGACAAGCAGAAAGATAAACGACAGGACATGATGTGGAGGGATGCCGGACGGTGGGACCTGTTAAATATTCATATGGGACTCAATGACAATAGGACGAGATGTCGCCACGGCAACTAGAAGAGAGGAGAGAACAGAGGAGGATAGAAAATAAGAGAGGGGGGGCCGAGCTACAGAAACAAGTGGAATAGAGCAGAGAGAAAGAAGAAACAAGGATGGGAAAGCAAAGGAAAGGAGTTAAAACAAGCAAGAAAGAAAAAAGGTAGACAGGCTGATGTGTCGCCATAGCAACAGGAAGAAAGGAAGGGAGAGGGAAAGAAAGAAATGAAAAAGAAGAAGAAGAAGAGGAGGTGGTGGAAGAGAACAGGAAGAGAGGGACGCCATGACAACAACCGAATGAGACGGATGCTTCAGCAAAGGAGGAGGATGGAAAGGAGAGTCAAGGAGACCAAGAACATCTGGAGAGGGGCAACTGAATAGATGAGGAGGAGAGGAGCAAATGAGATGGTGGGACGGGCAGGAGGGGGGTCTAAAGGTCAACACGGCTTTCTCTTCATGCTGTTCTGTCTCTGTACTTGATCTAGTCTTTTCCTATCAGCCCTCTGGCATATCACACACACACACACACACACACATCATGAATGATGTAATTAGAACACAACAGGGCTTTTTATGTTGTTACATCTGTGACACACCATCAAAGAGCAGGAGAAGACACTCTTCGGTTCCTGTAACACTTCACACATCAGAAGTTCAATATTTTAGTTATAGATGTTAATGTTTTTTCTCTCTGACCAGCAGACTTCCATTCTTTTCCAAAACACAGTAAATTAAAATGATTAGTTGAAAAATGGTTGTATATATTTTTAATACTTAAATACAATTCATGTCCTGGCTTTGGCTTTAATTTTGTAAGGTCATAACTTCATTTCTAATATCAATTTCATGTTAAAACATCTCCTTCACCCATCTATTCTCGACCAAAATGACATTTTAAAAGATTGCATCCGCTACTTGATGATAGCGTTGTAATTAACCTTCGCAGCACATCTCACTTGAACGCTCCTTGATCCAAGCCAGTGGCACCTCCACAACGTCAGCAGACGAGCCCTAAACGCTGTACCTAATGTCAAGTTACGATTCAGAGCCCGGTTTCCCCGGTAACGCCTTATTCTGCCTGACATCCATTTGCTTTAGTTTAGGGAAGTATTTTGAATCTGTTGCCGGAGAACGTTGAGACACGCAAACACAGTGTGTGTGGAATCTGCCTGTGTCTCAATGCTCCTCTGGCTTCCAAGAGAGAATCAATCTACGATGGATCATAGTGGAGCCTCAATCCAGGTCAGTGGTCTGGTAGAGATAACAGGATGTGGGGGGAACACGGATCATCGACAGGCGCTTTTATGAAGCGTTTACCACCTCAGATACACTCTGCTGTTGCGGGTCAACAAATGAGATCTGGAGGTCACTGGATTGTTGTACGCAGTTGTGATTTTTGCAGAAGCCTTTTTGTCCTGGGGAAGATGGGAAATGTTGGATGGCGTGGGGCCTCTAGATGAGCTTTCATGGCCTCATTCAAGGCGAAAGAAAGGGGGGTCAAACCGGTCATGCTGTCTGTTTATTACACAGATAAAGGACAGCCTGTCAGTCCTTTTACTGCATATAACAGGAATCTACAGTCAGACGCTTGAGACTCACTGTGAGTTTTCCTCATCCGGCTCAATACAGAAAAAGAAAAGACGCTTCATGGGACAAGGAACTAAAAACTGTAACAAGCAATAACCGAATCCACTTGTTGTGAAATATTGTGGTTTTGGTGTGATAAAGTATTATGGACAAATTCAAGAAAATATCATATGCAGATAAATAATTTGAAATTTGTTAACTATTACTGCGTCCTATTTGGGCCCCACTGATGCTGAATGGGGGGCAATATAGAAATCTATAAATGACCGGAGGTTTACTTGCCCTCAGGCAGAAGGCGGTCGAAAGCTGATCCAACATGACTCTAACCCTTTGAAAGCTTCTAAACCTGACCAGACAGATTATATTGTTTGCAAATGTGGGTTAGGGTTCCAAATAAAAGTGTCGCTGAAAGCTTGGGAGAAAAGTCAGACCTTTAAAAACAAAAATGTTCAACTGTTTTCACAGTTTTGCTTAAGTTTTGCTAACCCTTCATGGGCCACAAGCAAAGATAATTACTATTACCATTAAATGATCAATAACATTTTTAAAAACACTTAAATCAGTATTTTAAATTAGCCCCATCTTCTCCAATATACAGCTAGTGTCACAGTAATTACCAAAATATTTTCAATTACTGAAATTGCTGGCTATACATTTCCTACAGACTTATTTGATTAATCAATTATGAATATCTGTTTATCAAAATACTGCAAATCGTCCTGCAAATCTCCATTTCTAAATTCTACCTGTATATATACACAAGAAGAGTAGAATGATATATAAATCAGAGTTTTATATATAGAGTTAAAATGTGTGTGTATATATATAAACTCTGAGAAATAGATAAGCTTGTCACATGATGGAAAATTATTTTTTATTTGGTCCATTAAAATTTTCTATTTAATCATTTCTTAATCCAATTTATCAAATCCTTAGAGGTTTTTAAATCTAAGGCTTTTCTGCTTGTCATTATCTTCTTTCTGGTCAAAGAAAATAAGCAATTTGACGACGAGGCCACCAAAATGATCCTTATAATTGAAAGCAGTGCAGTCGTTGTAGGAGCGTGTACGGTTATAAGCAAACGGACAACATGAAAGAAGGCATGGTTGAAAGTGTTTCATTAACCTAGTACCTTTGTTTGGAATTTAGTTTGAAAACTAAATTATTCAACAGAATTATTAATCACGAAGGCGCCGCCCTGGGAGCAGGGACAAACAACCAAACCACAGATTCAGTCTCATAATTGGTCTTCACTCAATATGTCAAAGTACTACTTCACATTGAGAGCTTGACACTTTATACAGGCGGAGCGCACGAACCTTTACGCCAACGCACCAACAACAGCGACAACTCTGGCGTGTTTTCTGCGGTTGACTCGCAGGCGAGCTTGTTATTTAACTACAATGGGATACCATTTGAGAATATTGTGCTACTATCAGTTTTACTAAACATCCCTGTGAACTTGGTGTTCTTGAGCATTCATTGCAACTTGTCGTCTTGCTCTCCAGCAGGTGGTTTCAGCTCATTTGACCTCACGTTAGAAGATCCATCACAGGCGACGCAAAGTCACCTTTCACTTTATCAGTCGTGAGCATGGATTTAAAAAAACTCAATACTGTAGGTGAACAGAGAGGTTCATTGTGACCGACCAGGTACCTTTAGAGATTCAGCAGTTAATGAAGGAGTCAGTGAATAGATGAGAACCATCAAAACCTACCAGAATGGGCACAGAATCGTCATAGTAAAGTGTTGGTGTCACAGGGGTGACGTTTAGCAGCCAAAGACAGCCACATGTGTTGGTTGAACACAGGCCAAATGTATCAACTGTGAAATTTACTGGTTGATCCAACAACTAACTCGTTCATTTTATCACTATTTTGAAGCTAGACAAGGTCTTTGATGGCTTGAACATCCCCTGTCGATCTCCTCAGTCCTGCTCGGCCATGTTCACGTATCCTTGCACAAGACACTTAACCACAATCTCTCCCGGATGCTCTGCAATTAGTATATGTTGGTATTGAATGGGTTAGGGTTAGTACTGATTGGCAGATGGCACTTTTCAGGGTAGCCCTGCTATCAGTGTATGAGCAGGTGTGATTGCATGAAGGATGAGATGTGGTATTAAAAGACTTGATTCATCATTGTAACTTTTTAATTAGAGTTTTTTTTCTTTTTTTAAGCTTGCAGTTGCATAACTTGCTCTACTCTTGTTGTTTTCTTTAGATTTACGAGCAGGACGACCTGTCGGAGCAGATGGCCAGTCTAGAAGGGCTGATGAAGCAGCTCAACGCCATCACCGGCTCCGCCTTTTAACCTGCGATCCCGACCCAAGCCAAGTCTTCAGCGGTGGTCCAGACTGGAACCATTCTTCAAGCCTTGATATCCCTTGTGCCACACACGCTGAGGCCGATCGAGGTTTGAAGAGGTATCAAAGGTCCGTGCCGCGTTGGAAGTTTGTTTGGTTTCTGGTGGTCTGCTAGTGTCAATTGTTTTGGATCGATAAAGGGATGGAAGAAATCAAACAACAATACAACAGCACAGCATCAACAAGGACAGGACCAGGGCTGAAGGGCTGAGAACCCCTCTTCAAACAGAAAATGATTCAAACCTGAGAGCCAGCGCCTCGGCTTTTTGATGCAGGATGACAGGATTATCTCAACAAAAAAGAAGACAAAGATCCCTCCTGGTTCTCCTCTTTGTGGTATTTATTAGCGTCCTCCACGGGGTTAACTACAACTCAACTACTGTGACAGTACCTCGCTTGTTTCTCATGATTGCTGTTGGAAGTATACCTTTTGTCTTTTTTGGGGGGGCGGGTATTCCATTTGTGTGCAGTTGCAGGATGTGCACATGTTCTGAAAGTGCCGCTGTCCCCTACAGTACAAAAAAAAGGAACCTCAGCCACCAAAGTTTCACCGAAATCAGTTTCTCACCTGGATCCGAGCGAGATCAACCCGTTACGCAAGCCTAGTTTTCCTCCTTTTTTCCCTGTCTGGAAGAAAACAGAATGGTTTTCTTGAGCCAACTGTGACTCATGACCCATGCGGTCTTTCCATTTCAGATTGGACTGGATTTGGAGGTTTAAAAAATAAAATAAGGTGAGAACAAAATGGATTTTAGGCGGAAAGTAACAATTGTGGTGAGCTACTCAACCGGTCGGAATTGGCTTTGTCCAATCCAGCAGAATCTACTCTTCCAGGACAATGTCGAAACCTTTGTAGATTCCGAGTGTGTTGCTGCTCTTGACCTGGCCTTTACTCTGCCTAACCCAGATGAACTCCCATCTTTGTGCCAAATTCTCACCTTGGACTACTTATTGTAAAGCATCTATTTTGTTTGCTTCTTCGTTCAACTCCATCTTTGTCTCAAACCGATGTCGAGCAGTGAGACGATCCGTGTGGAATCATCTCAAAAAGTCTTGATGAATGGCTTCGGACGCGGCGATTGGTCCTTTTTTGGAACTTGGTCAAATTTGGTGTGAACGCCTCGTTCACAGTTCTTCACGTTTCACTATGTGTGCGTCGTCCCCACCGAAGCTGCCGAGCGATCACAGTCTGCGACGTAGAAGTCACGTGACTAATGAGTTCACAAAAGCCAATCACAGCATCGGCACAAGTTGATGTGCTATCGCGAGAAAGAGATTTTGAAGTCATAATAATGTCCATCCATCCATTGTCAAACCGCTTATCCTGCACACAGGGTCGCGGGGGGGCTGGAGTCCATCCCAGCCAACTTCGGGCGATAGACAGGGTACACCCTGGACTTGTCGCCAGCCAATCGCAGGGCTACACAGAGACATACAACCATTCACACTCACATTCACACAACTACGGGCAATTTAGAGTCACCAATTAACCTGATCCCCAGAGCATGTCTTTGGACTGTGGGAGGAAGCCGGAGAACCCGGAGAGAACCCACGCAGACACGGGGAGAACATGCAGACTCCACACAGAAAGGCCACTGGGTGGAATCGAACCCAGGACCTTCTTGCTGTGAGGCAACGGTGCTAACCACCACGCCACCGTGCCGCCCCATAATAATGTCATTTCAATGAATAATTTTATCTCTGGATCAAGATCTCAGTTGTGAGATGACAAAAACATCCTGCCGCTTTCTTGAGAAATGATTGACGGAGGAATGAATTGTGAAGGAGGTGTTACAGCAGCAGGATCCAGACCTCGTCTTTAGTGTGGGATTTGTTTTGTTGTTAAGTTATCATTACTATTAATGTAAGTAGATATGTGAGTGGGCATTCGATGATGATCAGATGTTGAGATTGACCTCTACTGTTTTTTGTGCCGTTTCAACATGTGTTTGACCGAAGGTGACGCGTCGTTTTTGGAGCCCTGTTTTTGATGAATCCATATTTATTTTTCATGAGATGAACACACGCATACCTCTGTCCTCCTCAATCGCACACATGGGATGAAATTGCAAAACCGCCAGCTTCACTTTGAGTTCACTTCAGGGTGTCCTGTCTTTTTTAATATAAAAAGAGAAAGAAAAAAGGTGACAAAAACCGACACACTAATGAAGCATATTATATAAGTATATTTTTACATTCGCTGTCCTGTCAGAACGGTGTTTTTTCAAATCAGGTTATCCCAAACCCATTTCCACAGAGAGCTGCCTTTCAGGGGATGATCCCCTTTGAAAATCAGAAAAAGTTTCATTTCTCTTTAATAATTGAATTGTTTGGAAGAAATATTTTGTGCCCGTTCCATTCTTTTTGTATTGCTTTAAAAAGTGTAAAGAATGAAAGATTCGAGTGAAAGCTGCCGTGGTTTCCGGAGGACCTCGGCCACGGGAGGCCAGGATGGAGAACATCCACCTCTCCCTTCTCAGATAGATTTGTACTGACAGCCGGGGGGGGCAGCATGTGGGCAACATGGGGTCTCGGGAGTAAGCGCGAGGTGGAATGGGTTGGGATGTTTTTTTGGAAAGACAGGAGCTTAAAAGAACAAATGATTCATTAATCAGCTGACGGAAGAAGAGATCAGGCCATCAATATGCTCCACGTTTGACTGTGTCACTCCACTCACCATATTGTAATTTTCAGACCTTTATCTTTCTGTGATGAAAGGGGGGAAAGCCTGAGGGAGACGGAGAGACAGGCGGAGGAGGTGAATTGATATTCAGGGGGGGTTTGTATGTGTGAGCGAGGGCACGGAGGAACGAGGCCCGGAATTCATTATCGCGCCTTTTCAAATATTATGATTCAAGCTCACGCTCGCCAGGCTTTTATGGCTGCGGGGAAAAAGTCCCGCGGATGGAGGCGCCGAGAGGTAACGTCTCCACCGAAAGCGTGCGGAGGAGGGGGCGAGACAAGCAGGCACCGTGAGGGGGTCAAACTCATCAGCGTGTTCCACAACATGCATTCGGTCTCACTTTGATCCGTTGTCCTCCCTGTGCGAGCTCAAAGGTGGACCATCTGATTCCAACAGTAAATTATCAATAGAACGGCTGGTTGACAAGTCATGTCTTCTTTTCAGCGTGGTAAAGAAACAAACATATTTAGAGTAAAATGGCTAAACTTTAAATAAAAAGGATCTTTATGTTTTTTTTAAATCATCCATCAGTTCTCGGGTTGATTCCTTTCTTCCTGGAAGCCTTCTGTTATCTCTTTTACATGAAAATAAAACTTCCCAAATCAGCAGGAGGGCGTACCAGCTCCTTACCGGGGGAATGAATGACTTCAAACTAAACAACTGAGAAGCTTCATTTGTAGATCGTCCATGAACATTTGTTTGTTTGCTGTTTAAAGCCTCTACTTCTTCTAAATGCAGTCGCTAGTATATTGTAGCTAACCTCTGACTACAAACCTCGCTGTAGCCGACGTCCCCTATGTAGGTTTTAGTAGAAATTAAGTAAAACCAACAGTTGGGACAACAGTTGTTTCTTTAATCTGCTTGGGGGAGTGAAAGATCAAAAGTCCAAATAGTTGGGATAATGGGTTGGACATGCTGGGACATTTTCTTGGATGCCATCTCCCTGCGGTTGATGAATTGCTTTAAAGCATTCAAAACATTCAAATGGAGATTGTATTTGTTAACTTCAAACATTTTATTCATCCTGCTTAATTTGGCTTAAGAAGCGGAGCTTAATGAGACATCCTCCCTGTTAAAAATGACTTTCCCACTGTAACAAACGGCATTGTCAAGTACATTTTGAGGAGAATGAATTTACATTCAGATCACGTATGTATTTTCAACATATCATGAATGCGTTCATAATCATATCGTCTGTGTAAGGTGGAGGTTTGGGTGGACAAACGTAGGACCTTCACCCAGGTGGGCACTGTTAGGGTCCCCTCTGCAACCTAAATGACCTGACAAACCTATTTCAGCTGACTAAACATAACCAAATAGTTATTGTATTGTTTCCATTTTTAATTACGCGTACTTTGTCCCGTAATCTGCGACAAAATACAATTTCATCGACATACAGATTGAATTTGGTGGACGCTGGGGGGTTTGGCCAAAGCATTCACTTCTTCTTTGTCTGCATTCAGCCACTTGGTGAAAAGTGGAACGCAGGAAACAAATGAGTCGTTCTGCTCTGCAGAGGGTTTTCTCCCGAAAGCCAAAAGCACGGTGTCCCTTTCATGTGGAGACAACTGTGATACCACTGTTCTTTTTTCCCCACATATGCAACGTTTCAGCAGCTGTCTGGAAACCGTCACATCAGACACGCTGTAGTGATGACAAGGATCGCTCTATATTTTAAACATTACAGATCAGATCCCAAAAACAGCCAGTGTGTCCATCAAAATCTCCAAGACCCACTGTAGAAAACCCTCCATCCTCAGCGCTCATCGACTCGCCAGTCGTTCCTTAGACGGTCGAGATGGTTTCACGTCAGTCTGCTCTCATGGACGTCCTTTTAAAGTCACTGAAATGTTACATTTTTGCTCGTTTAAAGAAGTTGATTTGTATGTAGCAAAAAGAAAGCGGAAAATGTTTTGGCTTACAAACATAAAACCGTTACACGGATGCTGTTTGAGCTTTAGCTTGTAACGCAAGCTTATTTAGCTTTTTTATTTATAACCAGCAGAAGCAAGACAGCACAAATCCTGATTCTTGTTGCCTTGCAGGAGGTTGAATCTGTGCCACTGATCCCACAGGGAACACCTCAGAATCATTTTTCATTATAACATTTCTTTGCCAGATAGTTTCTCTACCCTCCAGGTTCGTATTAAACTACTAACACGAGTAGATGCAAAGCTCCAAAGACCCATTTTCAGTTATGTTTTGGGATATTATGATGTTCATTAAATAGGACCCACAACTCCGGTTACACCTCATCATTTTTTCAATTGTACCTTTTTTCCCTCCATCTGGTTTCCAATCATTTCTAATGAGTTGAGTTACTATTAAATTGCCACACAGCATTAATGCAGCATTGGCAGGAATTCAGCTTTGTTTAGAGAGAATATGCATTCAGTTTGTGTCATAGCTCATAGAAACGCTGATCAATGGCTACTACTACTACTCAAGTGGATTCATCTGAAAGCTGATGGGATGATTAGGAAAATGTAAAGTTCAAGTATGAGAATTGAAAGTTAATGACTGAAAAAACACCAAGAAGTACTAGAAGAAGTACTACGCGTCCTCATGTGGTCCCAGACCAGTCGGAATGATCCCACTGGAGAGGAAATAATCCCCATTCTCTCTGCGTCTGAATGTGATGTTGTAGGTTCCGCTCTAGTGTCAGCCGTCAACGTGTCAGTTTCCGCTCATTACCTTTAAAAAATAATATTTCAACGTAGGTTTACTGTGTTTTTAGGTTCTCTTACGCAACAAAATGAATTAATTGAGTTTAGGAAAATATTGTGATTTTGTGTTGAAATTGTATGTTTACCTGAGATAAATACGCCTGTTACGTAACATGTTTACAGCGTTAGTAAGTACGCAAGTTACTAGCATAAGTATGTTAAAAGTCAACCCTGACTTTTGGATTCCAACAGCTGTCTTCTGGGTGAAAGTCCTGTTGGTTTGACCCGACTGTCCACCTCACGCGCCTCCTGTTTTCACTCTCCTGCCCTTTTTACTCAACGGTTCTGAGGTCTTATACATTTGGTGCAAGTCGAATACAAAATAATCAGTTTCATTTAGAACGTAAAGTAACACTTTGGCTTTTTATATGTGAAACTAGAAAGGACTTTAAACGGCACAAATGACTTCTTCTGTCAAACACAATGAATCAGTGAATTTCTCGTCGCCGTCTCAATACAAAGGCTCCTCTCCAAAGGTCTGATGCCTCTAACAGCTAAATGTTATTTCTCTCGTTAGCTCTACATGTGTATTTTGCAGTGAAGAAAAGCGTCACTGCAGCAGAACAACATTACACAACGCTGCTTTTTTACAGTGTACAGTTCCAACTAGAGTAGTTCCTTTTTATAACCAAATTTAATATATTATTATTATATTATTTAATTAGGTTGAGTGCTCTTTGAAAGTATTATTTATAACCATGGGATATTTCTATCATTTTAAGTTTAGCAAAGAACAAAATGAAAAAAAGGTTTAACTTATTATTTATTTGGGTTTGTTGCCCCCTAATCCTAAACAATTTGAGTAGCTTTTAAAACTTATTTAAAACCTTACTAACGTAGAAATACTTTTTTTTTTCCTAACAAAAAATGAAAAAGTCACCAAAACATTTAAATGGTTTGTCGCAAAACTGGGTCACTCGGAGGACACACAGTCACCCGTCTTTTTTTTTAAAAGCCACTGTAGATTGACGGCATCTATGCAGTTATCCTTTATGATTATAACCCGTATTTTACAGAGGGCTAAAAAGGTTTGATAGCTCAACTGGCATCGAGGGCGCCCAGTCTAAATGACGCTGAGGTGTCCTCCATTTTTGTAGAATCTTGTTTAAGATAGATATCCATCACAACGTGGTTTTTGATCTGAGGACGCATCAAAACGGCTCGTCCTCTGTCTGTGAAGCCTCGACTCGTCCTGTGGTGACTGCAACTCAGAAACAACAACCTGATCACTAGAGGTGGAAACCAGGAAGGTCAGGCTCAGATCAGACATTTCTTACACTTAACTTCTTTCATTATGTGCTTGACTCTTGTGTTGGAACCATTGAGGATCAAAAAGGTCAAAAAGGAAAGAGGAGATGGAAGTTGGTGGGGATGGACTGACTGTTCGCTCCACGACTCGAGGCTGCAGCGCAGACAGAAGAGAGAAATGGGGATAGAAATATGTTTCTTCTGACCTCATCTCGTCAGGGTGAAAGGGGCCAAATTAAAACGACCCTTATCTTCTCACACAGACAATTACTTCATTTCCAGAACATCGTTGTTTGACAGACTCCTCTGAGTAAATACAGTTCGACTTTGCCCTTTAACATAATGTCCAATCCTAAAGTCATTATAACCAAATTAGCTTAGTGACTGCAATATTTAAGAGCGTAGATTTTGTTCAATTGAGTGAGGGGGAGAAAAGATGGTGATGATGATGGTGATGATGATGATGATGATGATGATGATGATGAGGACGATGATTATGAAGTTTCTATCCACAATGTTGTATACAATTGCTGGTTTTGTAATGCACTGTAGAACAGTCCCATAGTCCTTTTTTATAGAAATGTTATTTCAATGGTGCATTCTTTTTGTTTGATAAATAAAGTTTTGATACAAAAGCAAACATGCTCTTCTGTTGGTATTCGTGTCACTGGGGTATGTGAGTCTATGTGAAATGGTGAGGGACGCATACTTGCATAAATTATGGGAATCAGCGGAAAGTAGTAATTGTAGTGGTAGTAGTAGTTCACTACTCATTAAAACCACGAAATGAACGTGTTGCAACGAATAAGCTGTACATAAGAAGTGACGTGCTCAACGTGACATCACACACTGCTTTGTGGGTTACAGTTTTGAAGGCGCCATCTTGTTTTTGTGGAACCAGACAGACATGGCGCTAAATACAACCGAACGCTTAATGAGACATTTTTATTTGACCTTATTGTCACAATAAAAAATCTCTCAAAGGGTTAAACTTGAGATAAAAACACACAACTCCCAGGCTGCACAACAACAGGTGTCGATCAGAAGGTACGCTGTGCGATTTGTGTCTACCTTTTTGAGTTAACGGCTGAATAATACGTTGCTATTTAAATATTGCTGCTGCAAGGAATTGTGGGACGGAATTATCTCCTTTCCTTTTGTGTTGTCTTATCCCAAGTGGGCTGGACTCAGCCCTGGTCAGTATGTGAACACACATGGGATCCGTCCATAAACAAAATTGAAAATCAAGCACAGACTAAAATACACTATTGCAACATGATGGTCAAATTAACATATAAGCTCTTGGCATTATTGACCATAAATCATAGTGAAATGATATATAAAGAGATAAATGCTGGAAACCGACATTCATATAAAAATATATTCTATAACCCTTTTTCCTCCCTGTTCAACCTCCGATCCGATGGCAACAAATCCCTGTATCGACTCTCCACCCAGACCGCTTCCTGTCTGCACCCCGCTGATCCGGCGCCTGCTCATTTTCTGTTCATGGATGGCACCCTGCCGGGCCACGCGGGGTGTGTGTGTGTGTGTGTGTGTGTGTGTGTGTGTGTGTGTGTGTGAGAGAGTGAGTGTTGTCCAATAGCTCACACTAACTTCGGGGCTGGACTGTGGCAATTTGCACCAGTTCATAGCACAGCATGAGGCCGGCACACAGACAAAGACACACACACACACACAGTAAAAAATGTCTTTCTCGCCCACACTTTTAGACTCAGTCCCATTAGGTTTAAATTGAAAAAAGGGATGTCCCAAGTGGAAGAGGTTGCATGTCACTAGCTCAGGCCCTCTGGTCTATGGGGGTCAGTAGACGAGTCCCACTACGAGGTGTAACCTTCAGTCGTCCATTTAGTGTGCGCGGGAAGAAAGACTAGCATGAGGAGGACAATAGAACAGTTGTGGCTAATTTCTCTGCATTGAAGCAAACGCTACAGATAATTCCTGTTAATCTTTTCATTGATTCGTAAAAGTTCAAATTAAAATAAGGGTTGTTGGCAATGATGTTATATTTCTTGCCAAAGCTAAATGACATATTTTTTTACACAAGAACCCAACAACTGGGTAACAAATTGGCTTTTTATTCTTTCACAGATGTAATCAATCAGCGACATTTCTGTAGCGCCTGTAGCACCTGTGAATGTATCACTACACTAAACATATTTCACAACTTATATTGGACATCGATTTTTCTCCACCCCTAAATACGGCTGTTTCTGGGTGTCGTGGAGATGGACAACTTCTATTATGTCCTCATTTGTCCCACAGTAGAGTAAGAAGTGAGATTCTGTCTGAGGGGTCTCTGGGTCCACCGTGAACCGCAAGGTTGGTTCAAACCCCGGCTGCTCCATGTCCCATGTCCAAGTGTCCCTGAGCAAGATGCTCAACCACTAACTGCCCCCGACGGCTGCGACACTACTCCCACTGTGTGGGACGAGTTAGAAATGCATTCAGCGTCAGCTGAATGACATGTAATGTTTCTGTTTTCCTTAGTTTTCTATATGCCGCCACTTTCTTTCCGTTCAAATATCACTTACATTATCTTTATGATTGGATCGTTTCAGTTCAGCATGATACAATTTTGTAATTGTTTTGAGATGATTTGATCAGTTTGTTTCAGCCCAGTTGCCAGAGAGGACTGTTGACCCAGAATGGCCGTGCACTGGTAAGAAAGGAGGTCACCAGACAGGAGCAGTGCCTACATTTAAATCACATCCTAGATAAGAAAAAGAAACTAGAAAGGTCCTCTCCAGACCTGCACCCAGGTCACAGTGGTCTGAGGCAGAGACAGAGCCATCCAACACCCAGTGGGTTCACTGTGGCCAAAAGGTTCCACTGAAGTAAGAAAGTCACATGTTACATGTAAGTCAATGTGAAGCAGCAGGTGGAGCATTTGTTGTCACGGTTGAGAACAAAGCTTGAGAGGATGTGAAAGGCAGAATCTAGAGATCACTTCTAGTGGAGATACGCAGACGGGTGTAATTGCCCGATATGATTACATTCAAGCTCATTTAGAGGCTGCCGTTTGTAGCGTACTCCCTCAATACCGGACCACTTTTAAAAATGGTTGCCCCCATTAGTGAGTCAATATCAATCTCATTTGAAGGCATTCCTTACAAAGCTGAAGTCAGCATGTGGTCAGCCTGGTTGGCCTGGAGTGGAAACATTGAGGAAGGGTTATCGTGTCCAAATCACCACCTCTAAATACTACGGATGTGCATCGGAGTGAAAAATTAATCTGAATATGGACTTCATTCACAGTTCACTTTATTGTAAGAATCCAGTCAATTCTAAGGATTTAGAGCTAATTGCCAGAACTAAATTTTAATATTACAGTGTGTGAAGAAAAGTCACCATCAAGCTGCTACACTACAGTAGACCACAAATCAATTATTTCTGTATGTATGATAAATGGCTGTATTATTGAACAATTCTGTACATTTCATTTCAGCTATTGTTTATTACTTTTATTTATAACTGTTTTGATCTTGTTTAACTATGTCTGTTTGCACTCTAACCTTTGCTGTTGTATAAGATCATTCTGAACATTTTCAGTATGATCTTATTTAATCCTACTGTACATTTTTCACTTTTCCTCCAAATCTTATCCAGCAACTGTTTTGTTTGCTTAATTAATACAATAACCCAAATGCAAGACATGTTTTTTTGGCATAGGGGGGAGGGGGGGAGTTATGTGCTGGAGCTATATCTTGACGAGTGGCTTCTTTTCTCTGCTCGCAAGCTGTTGCAGCAGAAATACGGCACAGAAAAGTGTTCATATCCCATAAAAAAACAGTACAATTTTTGAATAAACCAAAAATATCCATACCAAAACTTTTACAGATTCCAAAAGTTCTTACAAAGAGAGAATGGGGCCAACGGGTGCTGTGGAACTCAAACACAGAATACAACCAAAAGAGATCCTTAAAAGGAAGATTATCCTTGTCTATCTAAGAAAACAAAAGGTTAAACAAAAAGGTCCTCACTAACTTAATTATTTAATAACCGAAGGTATAATACTCACAGCACCCCTGGACCTAATGGGACTAGACAACAAAATGATGTTAAGTGCAACAGGTGGTATCAGTATTTCTGACTCTTATTCCTGGGCCCCTTTCTCACCCTCCAACCTGCTCTTCCACAATCTGGTCTGACAGCCACCCTCAGCTTTGATCGCCATTTGAACTGGCGGGACCGGCAATGGCTATCCTCCAATTGGCCGGGACTTCTGGGCGGGTCTTCTCTTGTTCTTCCAATCATGAGTGGGGGATGTCACAGCCTGTTTTGCATATCTTTAATTACCCACATGAGGTTGCCAACGGCAGCCGTAACAGTTTACATACCAAAGCATACACACATTCTAATGAACCTCCACGAACCCAAAACATTCACTAACACCTAAAACACGCAGTCACGTCTACTGTGAAAGGCATTTATTTTGGTTTAGACAGACAGCCTCATCCTGAACTGTGGTTTTATCCACAATCTTTTGAACCAGTTTTTGGTTCCATTCTGGATGTAAACCAATATTGAAGGGTGCAGTTAGGCACAGTGTTGCTCCCTTGTAGCTCTGACAGCTTGACGGAGTAGCAGTGGGGGACAGGGCTCGTCGAAGGGTCCATTGCCTCCGATGTTAACCCACCTGCAGCAACACTGGCCGAGTTGTGATTCCCCGACTGCTAATTTCAAGGTCTTCTGTTTCAGCCACGTTCACAAAGTCTCTTCTTTTTCTGTCGAGTCTTGCCTTGGTCTTCTGTTCAATCAAAGCTCTTGCCATTGTGTTTGACAGAAAGGTAGAAGATAACAGTCTTGAGTTCCACCTCCCAAACAGACAAACAATCCCTCCAACGTCACTTATTCATTGTGACTCACTAGCGCTCTCCCTTCTTCATCAAAGCTGTCCTCATTGCTTCAGTAGTTGCTTTTGGGGAGTTTGATACAATTCATTATTTAAGATGACTTGCAATTCTGAATGTCATTGAAGAAAAGCAACGTTTACACATCTTCATACTTAAAAACTCTTCTCACAATAGCCAATGTATTATTTTACACTACAAAGTTATGTACAGAAGTAGTGATATTTCAACTCTACCTGAAGCATTGCGAGGCCCTTTTTCAAGGTAAATGGACCATCCTATATGTTGAAAAGGGTGTTGATTAATGGTGTGAAGTGTACACTGTCTTTTTTTTGAGGGTGTGGATCTTTGATCTGTTTCTTCATTTGATTTGTAGAACTTCGACGTAATGTCGGAACTCTGTGGATGTACTATATGACGCTTCATTTCCCTTATTTGGAAAACATATGACTTCTTTCTAAGTTGTCATGTCATATATTAATAATTGAAGAAATAAATCCTCAACTTCAAACTGTCTAAAACTTGAGCCTGCATTAACCAAATGTAGCTTAAAACCAGTCAATGTTTCATACTGTCTAAAAGTCATATTCACTGTTTTTTCTTGTAAATTTGCGTTTTTCCACATTATCTAATCACTTTGTGTGGACAGCAGCATCCGTCAGGCTAACAGGCAGCAGATGGAGGCTGACGTCTCAGCGTGGAGAGAGGAGACAAGCTGTCAGATAGTTTATCCTACAGCCTTGTCCTCCGCTAACAACCAGCTCACCACAGGCCTCATTCATCCGCCTCGTCGGCCTGCAGACAGCAGCTGGCAGCTTGTCGGTCTCCATCTAGAGGAGACGGTAGAAGCAGATATAATGCTGCAGTGCTGCGGTCTTAAAGTACAGTATGTCCAAAAAAAGTGCATTTGGACTTGGGGACTTGGATTACTGCTAAATTACTATTGTATCTGCTGTTTTAAGGTTATCTAGACTGCTAGTAGACTCGGGACAGACCGGTAAACCCAAGCATGTAGTAAGGGTGAACTGGGAACGTCTGGAGGAGGCCCCGGTCCAAAAGATTTTCAACTCACACCTCCGGCGGAACTTCTCTCACATTCCTGTGGAGGTAAGGGACATTGAACCAGAGTGGTGTATATTCAAAACCTCCATTGCTGAAGCCGCAGCAGTGAGTTGTGGCCTCAAGGTCTTAGGTGCATCAAGGGGCGGTAATCCTCGAACCCCATGGTGGACACCGGTGGTCAGGGAAGCCGTCCGACTGAAAAAGGAGGCCTTCCGGGTTATGATATCCGGTGGGACTCCGGAGGCAGTTGCAGTGTACCGACAGGCTCGAAGGGCAGCAGCCTCTGCCGCGATGGAGGCAAAGCAGCGAGAATGGGAGGAGTTCGGGGGACTATGGAGAAGGACTTTCGGTCGGCACCAAAGTGCTTCTGGAAGACCATCCGGCACCTCAGGAGGGGGAAACGGGGAACCATCCAGCCGCTTTGATAAGTCACTTCAGACTTGGTCCGAGAATTCTCTATTTCGCGAAATATTTCACTGTTCGCGTTGTATTTCACTTTGTAACTGTGTGCCTTATCACTTTGTTTAGTTATTAAATACTTTTTGATTTTTAAATTTGAGCAAGTTGACTCTTTTGATTCATCGTTTCCGGCCGGGACGAGAACAAAGGAGTGAGGCCTCCTTCGAGGGCCCAACGAACCCTTAACAGGCACCATCTTATCTCAAAGAGCTTGTAACACAGTATTGCCGTACAAGGCAGCCGCACTCCATAGATGCTGGGTTACTTGTTGTTCCTGTGGTTTTAAAAAGTAGGACGGGAGCCAGAGCCTTCAGTTATCAAGCTCCTCTTTTGTGGAACCAGCATCCACTTTCAGTCAGGGGGCAGATTCGGTCAGCTAAAGCTTAAAACTTTCCTCTTTGATATTGCTTATAGTTAGGGCTGGCTCAGGTTAGCCCTTAGTTAAGCTGCTATAGGCTTAGACTGCCGAGGGACTTCTTAGGACACACCGAGCTCCTCTCTCATTCTCTCCTTCTACAATAATCCATGTTTTATTAATGCAATTCACTAATTCAGCTTCTTTCCCGGAGTTTGTTGTGCTTTTTCCCCCCGCAGGTTTCCGTAGATCGTAGATCCATCTGGACCCTGGTCCTGACACCTGCCTGGCCCCGCGGACACCTACCGCTTCAAACACCATTGATATTCCCATTTCTATTGCTGTAAACATTAATCCGCATCGCTAACTTTGAGTATTTACTAAAGTCTTTGTTTTCCCTCCCCACAGGCTTCTGTGGATGCCGGTTCTATGTGATGGTGGAGCTGCAGTGGTCCGGCCGTACACCTGGGATCCTCCTCTGATGTTCTCCCTAGGGTTTCTTCGCTTTTTTCCCCATGGAAGGATTTTTCATTTTTTGGGACAATGCAAGAAAAGGCCAGTTTAACGTTGTGAGGACCTTCCTGGTGGCAAATGTATTTTCCCCACCATGGAGAAGGCATGTGTAGCATCCCTTCAACTTGGAATAAACAGGCTTGGGAGTGTTTCCAGACGGGTTTACTTTAATTCAGACGAGTGTGCATAGCACCAACACCGTGAAAACTAAAAAGGGAAATAACAAAGGCAATGTAGCCAGATACCAAATAATCCTTTGACAAATGCACTTTAGCATACATTGATAACCGCATAGCAGGCAACAGTCATTATATGACTGTTGAGTTCCTATTGTTACATCCTTTCCCTTTTGAGAGTTAGAGCTGTTATCTCAAGATTTGACTGTGGCCAACAAGCAAGATTATAATACTGACACTGCTTATTGCTAAATCATAAACAATTCAATATGCTCATCAATCAAAATCTTCTCTCAGCAACTGATGAAAATAGTCTATAACAAACTGAAAACACAGCATCACCAATTTCACAGTGAGATAACACTCACCATTCACTAATAACATGAAATGTGCAAATGATCACAACAATATCAAATAAACCATAACTTTTGCGCTTGTACACTTTTCACGTGCCGCTGTGGCTACACCACTGTGCGCCCGGCTCTGGTCGTGACAGGGGTGTCTCCGCCACCAGTGTATGTTCTGCTGCGACACCGTGAGGGACAGGAACAGACTCTGCAGGTTCATATCTCACAGCCTGTGGCTGACTGGGGATGCTGATCTCCATATCGAGAGGGTCACTAAAGGTCACACCAGGTGCACGCTTGAGGTGTCTGCGATTTCTCCTAATGACACTTCCAGATAGCAACTGAACCTCATAGGACCTCCCATCAACTGGCTTCAGCACCCTGCCTAGTCTCCAGACAGCGTGGGGTGGGAGTGGTTGTATCCTCACACAGTCACCCGTGGCAAGTGTGTCCAAGTCTCTAGCTGATCTGTTGTAGTATGTACTCTGACATTGCTGCCTGTTCTTCAGGCCCCCCTCTGCAGGCCCCCCTCAGCACAAGAGCTGCCCCCTGAGCCAAGATCAGGGGGCAGCTCTTGTGCTGCTAGCTCATCCTAGATAATGTCGGACAGCCCATGAAGAAAAGCATCGAAGAGAGAATCTGAATTCCACAAACTATCTGCAGCCAGAGTGCAGAAGTCCACCGCGTAGTCTGACACGCAGTGAGAGCCCTGCCGGAGTCGCAGGAGTTTACGGGCTGCTTCCCTCCCCGACACTGGTGACTCAAAAACCTTTTTTATTTCGGCCACAAAGGCAGCCAGACTGGAGCAGATGGGTGTTTGCTGTTCCCACACTGCCGTAGCCCAAGTTCCTGCCCTCCCGGACATAAGTGAAACGATGTACGCTACCTTGGAACGCTCTGATTGAAACGAGGATCGAAGATCAGGGAACACTTGGAGAGGAACGAACGACAGGTTCTTGGTTCTCCAGAATAGCGCTCAGGAGGAGGTAAGTTGGTTTCCCGAGGGGCTGTGTTGGTTACCGGCAAGGCCGCACTGGCTGCGAGGCCACCTTGGTCTGGGGCAGGGCCCGCTGTAGTTGGCTGTGCCATAGACATCCCACGAAACCGCTCCATCAGGGATTGATAGGTCCGATCGTGGTGGTCAGAGAGACTTTGAAGTCCCTCCATGACCCGTTGTAGGATGTCTTCGTGCCTTCCTATAGCAGCTCCCTGAAGAGCGACGGCATTCCGGAGGGAGTCAGGTTCTGCAGGGTCTGTCATGGCCAGTTCGTACTGTCACAACTCAGACAGAGACCCAAACGCAGATGTGAGGAATATTAAATGTCTTTTAATGAAGAGGAATTCGGGCAGGCAGTGTCGTTGTCGGAGGCAGGCAGGAGTTCGGTACACAGGAGATCAGGGGTTCAGAGGTGGCAGGCAGCGTCGTTGTCAGAGGCGGGCAACAAGAACAGGGAGAAGACACAGGTTATATGCCCAAGGGATAATTGACAAACAGGGAACACCTGGTGTGGGGGAGACAGGGGAAAAACAGGTGAACACAATTAGGGCGTGACAAAAACATGTAAACGTTACTGAGGAGAACATTTAATTCAGGGCTGTTTTATTACATCACACAGCATAAGCGTTATAATGGTTTCAGAGAGTAAGAGGAGGTTGTTTGCAGTAACAACAGTTAAACAGTTCATATTTTAATGGATAGTGTTACATTCCACACACACACCTACCGTTTGTTAGCCTCTTGATGTTTGAGTAACAAGACAATCAGTGTAGTGGTCTTTGTGCAGTTAAATGTACTAACATCACAAAACATGACATAATTTGCGATTAACGTCATAGTATTTAATATATATGATGCCCACAGATCTTAGAAAATGACTAACCACCTTCTGATCTGCATCTGATCTCTTTTGTCATGTGTTGATCTATTGTTACATTACATTATATTACTAACGCTTTTATTCAAAGCGACTTACAATAAGTGCATTCAACCATAAGGGTACAAACTCAGAAGAAAAAATAAGCCAATTTACAATTTGCTATAGATGAGTGACGTTACAAGTACAATTTAAGTGCTACAGTTTGTTAGTCTTTTTTTAGTCGAGGTGGAGTCTGAAGAGGTGTTTTCACCTTGTGATCTAGTCGAGTGTTTTTGCTCTCAGTGAGGAGGAACAAGCAGTTTATCAGATGCAGAGCGGAGAGTGCGGGTCGGGATGTAGGGTTTGACCATGTCCTGGATGTAGGCTGGACCCCATCCATTCACAGCATGGTACGTGAGCACCAATGTTTTGAACGGGATGCGGGCAGCCACCGGTAGCCAGTGAAGAGAGCGGAGGAGTGGAGTAGTGTGGGAGAATTTCGGAAGGTTAAAGACCAGTCGAGCTGCTGTATTCTGGATGAGCTGCAGAGGTCTGATGGCGGTAGCAGGGAGACTTGCAGGAGAGAGTTACAGTAGTCCAGGAGGGAGATGACAGGACCCTGAATCAGTACCTGGGCTGCCTTCTGAGTGAGAAGAGAACGTATTCTCCTGATGTTGTAGAGCGTGTATTTACAGGATTGTGTTGTCGCAGTGATGTTGGGAGTCAGGGAGAGTTGGCTGTCGAGTGTGACGCCGAGGTTCTTAGCAGTTAAAGTGGGCGTTACCACGGAGTTGCCAAACTTGACCGTCAGGTCCTGGGTCGGAGAATCTTTTCCCGGAAAGAGAAGTAGTTCAGTCTTGTCGGGGTTGATTTTCAGATGGTGGGCGGACATCCACTGAGAGATGTCAGTTAGACAGGCAGAGATCCGAGCCGCCACCTGGGTATCCGAGTGAGGGATGGAGAGAATAAGTTGGGTGTCATCGGCATAGCTGTGGTAAGAGAAGCCATGCGAGCAAATGACAGCGCCGAGATAGTTGGTGTAGAGCGAGAAGAGGAGGGGACCCAGGACGGAACCCTGAGGAACTCCAGCAGTAAGAGGACAAGGTTCCGACACAGATCCTCGCCAGGTTACCCACGGTCGGTGCGGCCGTCGAGGTAGGACGAGAGAAGGGAGAGAGCAGTGCCTGAGACACCAAGTTCCTGAAGGGAGAAAATAAGGATCTGGTGGTTGACTGTGTCAAATGCAGCAGAGAGGTCCAGAAGGATGAGGACAGAGGAGAGAGAGGCGGTTCTAGCAGTGTGGAGTTGCTCTGAGACAGCAAGGAGAGCAGTCTCTGTGGAATGGCCTTGAAGCCTGATTGGTGGGGGTCGAGGAGGATGCTATGGTGGAGATAGGAGGAGAGTTGGTTAAAGGTCGCACGTTCAAGGGTTTTGGACAAAAAGGGAAGAAGAGAGACCGGTCTGTAGTTGTTTTCTTCAGAAGGGTTGAGGGTAGGTTTCTTCAGGAGTGGGTTAACTCTTGCCTCCTTCAGATAATTGGGAAAACAGCAGGATAACAGAGCATTGTTGATGAGACAGGTGAGGAAAGGAAGAAGGTCAGGTGCGATAGATTGTAGAAGATGTGATGGAATGGGGTCAAGAGGGCAGGTGGTCGGACGGGCAGAGGTTACCAGGGTAAGAATTTGGTTAGGAGACAGGGGGGTGAAAGAGGAAAGTGAGGGCGATGGAGGTGAAGTCAGTGGGACGCAAGAAGTAGGAGGTGGGTTTGAGAAAGAGGAGCGTATGTGTAACCATCGCTTGATGAGTTTAACCAAATTCGCACTTCAACCCAAAGATCTCAAATTCGCCTACGGAGCCAAATGTGTGTGGGAAAAAAAAAATGACGAGTCAGTCCAGCTGTCACTGCGGTGCATTTATAGACTGTATTCATAAATAAAGAAATTCAGTTAGTCTCAAGTCTATCCGGTTAATCACATGAGGAAAGAAAAATATGGAAAAAAGTATATAATCCACTTTGAGGTCCATGGAAATGGTTTTAGTGTCCTTGTCCTACCACGTCTCCACAGTACTGGAAGGTTGGTCCGTTTGGTAGCTCCAAATGGTAATCCGTAAGCCTTCAGGTACCACTCGTGTCCTGGTTCAAAAACCTGACTGCTGAACGAGGAATTCTGCGTGTTGACCTAGCTGTCATCGCCGAGTGGGACCGTAATCCATAACAGGAAGTGACCTTTCCCCGACCTGGATATTTATGGTGTGACAGCTAGCAAGCGATTGGCAATTCATTTCACATTTTATTGATTATCAAAGGGTTACATATGTCAGTGTATTTTATTGCTTAAAAGGCTACTGTTGAAGCACTTTAAGCACTTTATTTGTTGCACCTTTTCTGATTCGTTGGATGGAACGTGTGTGGGAGGCTTTGAATAATGACAAATATTTCTCCCAAACTAATCTTGTCATTTTTTGCTGAATATAAATCATTAAGTGCTCTTAAGAATACAATTATTATCATTAATATAATCTGTTAATATAATCAACAATATAGGTTAGGTTTATTGTACTCAAGATGTCAATCAACCTACCTTGGTTAAATCTCAAACACAGGTCTATTAATTAGGCTTAATTGTGGCACATAGACAGTGATTGAAATACATTTCTGGTTGAATGTTCAGCTCAATTCTAGAAGGCCCTACAAGTCATGATCAGATGAGCAGGAATCTGAATAAGTCCAGGTATTGCACATCTTTAGCATTCCTCTCTCCACTGGCTTCCGGTTAGGTTCAGAATTGATTTTAAGAGTCTTTTATTTATTTTTAAGTCTCTGCATGGACTGGTCCCAGAATATTTATCCAGCCTTTTAATGTGCATCAACCCTCCAGAGCCCTAAGGTCAGCTGACCAGCTGGTTCTGAACGTTCCTCGGTCGTTCCTAAAAACGAAAGGGGATCGAGCCTTCGCAGTAGCGGCTCCCAGACTGTGGAATGCTTTGCCATTTTCTCTGCGGTCTGCGACGAGCCTTTCTACTTTTAAAACACGCCTTAAGTCCTGCTTGTTCACATTGGCCTTTGGCTGAGTTAAGTCACCTGCATTGGATCTTTTATTTGTTTGCCTTTTACTGTTTTACTGTTTTTTGCTTGTTTGTTGCTTGTTTGTTTGTTTTAAGTTTGCTTGTATTGTTTTCTTGACGCTGATTATTTTTATCCTGTAAAGCACTTTGGCTGGCCACTGGCCTTTAAAAGTGCTATATAAATAAAATTGACATTGACATTGAGCATACCACCCAGAAATCCAGTAGAATGCAGGAAATCTACCTAAACCAAACTGTCCTGGGGATGGACCTTCATGTCTTTGCTACATTACAGAATGTAACCAATGTTGCCCAGTGCTGCCACTGTCAACGACTTTGAGCCCCACGAACCACCAGATTCCAGGCCACCACATGGGTACAATGCCAAACTATTCCCTGATATTTGAGCCACCGGTTGGTGGCAGCCACACACAGCAAAATGTTGGTCCCCCCCACAAAATCTCCAAGTTGGCAGCTCTGATAAAGGTAGGGCTGCATTTAAAAGTGAAAATTTCTGCATGTTGAAATGTGTTTCAATTCAGAAAAAAATAAATAACCCGAAGAAAAGCTTGAATTTTCCCTTTTTCACGACAGTCTCATTATGAATTATGAATCTAAACTCATTTTAACAATTGAGCAGTTTAATAGAATATGTATATCCACTCCCCCACTTTTTTGGTAAGATCTAGTTTTTCCTGCCAGGATGTTGAACCTGGTCTTAATGCATCAGGTTCTCCTCCTCACGTAGAGGAGCTCATTGAGCCTCATGATGGCGTTTCAAGGGGTTCTGAGTACATGAGACGCTGGTTTTGTGCTGCAGTGGGATGTATGAACAAAAACCAGTCCGTCCATTGAGGATTAAATGCTCTACTTTTGCTGTCCACTTGTCTCTTTTAGCAGACCGCCATTTGTTCCTCATTTGTCGCAACCGTCTTTCTCTCGCTTTCTCTGTCCCACTCGTCTTTTTCTAAAATGTTTCTATCTTTCTTTTCTTCTTACCTTCTTTTTATTTGTCATTGTCCGCTACCTTTCTCGTCTGTCTGCAGTATTGAAGATAGACGATATCATCAGCCTTCCTGGAATGCAAAGACTCGATTTGTCGAGTAGTATCACGCGGGATGGTTTAACTCGAATACAATTGGTGCTTTAAGCCACTATTGCAAAGACGACCAAAGATGCGCCGGTCGAAAGTGCGCTGTCACGTTTAAAACGGCCTTTTTTTAGCTTTTGGTCCGGATGGGACGGCTTCTGGGTCCGGACTGCGGTCCGCCAGTTAGTGAACTCTGCCGTAGGACAACATAACTTTCGTTTAGCTTAGAGTCTTACCAGCAGTGTCAGTCACACAAGGATCAAAAACCTACCAATGGTAGGTCACTGGGTCCGGTGGCATGCGACTTCCCAAAAGCCTTTGTTATTCCACCACAGCAGTACATGCATTAATCTCGTCTAGACTTATTGATGGTTGAACATTTTGAGCTTGTGTAATGTTTGACATCTGATGTCATTGAAAACCCTCAATATCCTCTGACCTGGAAACTGGGACAGAGGATGTTCAAGGATGTGACTTTACTATGATTTTTTTGTAAATATGTTTTATTGATTTTCAGTTTTTATCCCAGGAGGGAAGAGGATTCACACGTGTCTGAGGGCAATAACAGATAAATAAAAGATAAAACCTCATTGCCAAATCTAGCACTATACCACTTTTACTTGTATTAAGTTGTAGTGAATTTAGATGATGTATATATCAAGTCTAGAATAGAGTCCCATTGGTCATTTGTTATAACCACTCCAAGATCTCAGTCTCCAACATTCTTAAATGTTCCAAGAGTGTGGGTAAATATTGTCAATGAGCTAAGTTTGGGATATCACACCTCTACTGTTCTAGGAGGCTGTCAACGTGATTCCATGGGTTTGTTTCGAAATTAATCAAAAGTGCTTTGTACAAAGCTCCTTATTGGCAGGTAGTGTTAGGGATTTTAGCAGAAGAGCACACCTAGAAACAATATTACATGCAGTAATGTTTAGTGTTACAATCGTAGTTTTTGTGTTATTAGATGAGTTATTACATTAGCATGTTAGATTGAAATAATTGCAATATGAATCCAACACAATTAACTGTACACATTAACATCCTTCCATGTAATGTTAAAACCTGGGGACGGATGCTAATTGCCGTCATTCATGGATGGTTTTTGGGGAGTTTTTTCTCCTGTCAAGTAGTGAAGGAGTAAACGATGAAAGACAGTGAGGCAATTATGCACTTAAAACTCTCGGTTATTAAGGTTGGTTGGGTTGGGTGTATATGAGTTAGTAATCAACTGGTCATAGAGTTTGCTATTGATGTGTTTCCTTAGCCAGCCAAACAAATTCACTCACCGGGTTACCCCAACCTCAGTCGAGCCAAGAAAAGCTATTGACTCCCGTTTTGTGCATGGTTGCATCAAAGATCACTCGAAATCTGGCCGGGAAGACCAGGCTCACTTGATACCCTGCTTTCCTCAGTGCGGTTTTGACGGGAAAAAGAAGCTCTCTTTCTAGCCAAGTAAGTATGAATTTCCGAGCCCCTGTAGGCCAGGAGACCTTTTTCTCGTACCAGCTTCATCATGCGCTGCTTTGTCCGGAAGTGATGAATACGGGCTATGAAGGGACAAGGCGTGCCGACCGGTTGGCCGCCCTGTGCACTCTCCGGTAAAACTGCGGAGAAAGGAAAGAATAGTTCTTCTATGAGGGATTCGATGAAGGAAGTTGTGCGGGTGCCCTCCGCCCTCACGCAGCTATGCCCACCATACGGATCTTGCACCCCCGTGCACCTCTTGTGGGGTGTTTTTCCTGTTCCAATGTGAGGGTTTTGGGATAGAAGATGCATACAGACTATAAAGCTCTCAAAGGCAAATTGTAATTTGCAATTTTGAGATATACAAAATAAAATGAATTGAATATAAATTATTCACTGATTGTTACCGTGCAAGGTGACACCTGCCCTTCAGGACCCTAATTTAAAGAGTTAAAGGAAAAGGACAAATACGTATCTTAGCAATCCCACCTGAATTTACTGTCAAGTTGGCGAACAATATCAATATCACTATCACATTTTAATGTATCCAAACTGAGAAGTGAACATTTAAGTCGCACAGTCCCTTTAAATCATTCATAAACCTCACTGGTTATTTCCGGCTTTCTCTCACATAAAATTGGAACCTTACAATGAGCCTCAACACGAAGGTCGTTCAGAACACATGTTAGTCATCATGCTGGCTGTCGAATAATTTATGGGATTCATTATTCATGATAAATCAATCTCTATTTGTCAGTGGAGATTCCCTCACAGTCCGTCTCCTTGGTGATGTTAGATTTTATTGAGAGAATTTCTGCCATCTGGGGATAAAACGCTGTTCAATCTATATATTCTCTGTGGCTGTGTGACTTTTCTGCAGAAGCACCGACAGGTGAGTGGCCTTGGACGGCCGTGTATTTGGAGATGCTATTTTGTGCTAGAAAAAGGATTAAAACTCTTCTTAATGAAAGACACATGTTCTTTGAGATTTTGGGCTGTTGTCGCTATTTTGAAATGGCCCACAGACGATTGGAAAGAAAACAATATATTTATTTTACATATTTGGCTATTTACTACTGTAGACATTTGATACAACTTTGTCTTAATGAAAGTAATATTCAGGGTGTGTTTCAGGATGGTATCTATTAGCAGATTGTTATTCGAAGACTCCACTTCAGTAGCACTTACATTTCTATATATATGAATTATATATATATATATACATTTTTTGAAGGTCTGTGCTTTCTGACCCAAATATTTTAATTTAGGTACCTCAACTTTTCCTTATTTATTCATTTCTGTATGATACATAATATCACATCTTTTGCATTCTTATTTTTTGACAATTTTATTCTGTGTTTGGAAAAAAAAGGAATACTGAAATGAACAATAATGTGCACTATATACAGATGTGATATGGAATACTGGTTTTCTCAGAAGAAAGTTTCTCTGTTGGAGGTCACAGGTTCATAATGAGTGTGAAACCAGTTGGAATTCATTTTCACGGGGCGTTAATGAAAGCCACCATGGTAATGGATTGTGATTGGTCCCATAGATGATCTCAGGCCGACGTGTGAAAGGCAAAACTGTAACTGAGTGTTCACAGAAACTGACAAGGAGAAGCACCGCCATGATATGCACAGAAATTGACATGTCAGTGTCACCTTGGAGTCAATTCAACACTGGAGCATCCATCTTCCATCAATAATTAGTCAGTTATTCTCATTGGTCCGGATTAGAGGTGGACAAAAGTATCCTCTTACAACGGTTTTATTGATATCTAAAAGGAACAATTTTTTGTTCGTTATTCATACACAATTTCTCTGTTATATCTGTAAGACAAATAATTGTTTGTCTCTATTTTAAGTACTAAATATCAAATAGAGAACCTTTTAATTCCCAAATGTATGCTACAAAATAGCAATAAGTCAATGCAGACTGTCCGAGAGAGGTTTCACACGGGACCCGATCATTGTGTTGACCCATGTGTTGCCGATCATTGCATCCTGGGTAAAAGTGTCTGTGTGGTTTTATTTCCTGTCTTATTTTGTAGTTTTCTGCTTCTTGTCTCCCTGGGTAACTTCACTTCCTGCCTTGTCCTGTCATCGTCTGTGATTGTCTGATTGTTTCCACCTGTGTCCAATCACCTGCACCTCCCTAGTGTATTTAAGCTGTGTGTGTCTCCTGTCACTTGTCGTGGAAAAGTCACTGTTGGCACTGACTGTTTCTCTGTACATAATCTTATGGTATGCACTCAGCAAACATGCATTTCATTCTCTGGTGCTTTTCCAGGCACATATCCCACATGCAACTTCCTCTTCACAGGAGGACCTCAGACGGCCTGGTCCAAGCTCCGCTCTACTCTGGCCTCAGACTGGGACGCGACAGGCCGTTAACCAGTCGTACACGCACTCCTCTACGCCTCTCCTCTGAAGTCTTAATATGGTCACTTTTGTCTTTGTGTAAAAACCAAAGAGGGCGAGGAGGAACGCAATCCAAAATGGCGACGGCCAAAATACCGAACCCAGAGAAAAGTCCACAAACCATATGGATGATGTCTCAATAACTGCAACTACTTATTACACACAGTCAATGGTTTGATTGCTCTTCTCATAGTCATTCTGAAAAAAAAATCTGCTTATTAAATGTTGTGTAAACCTCAATTAAACTCAGTAACCCTCGGAATACAATGACCACATTCTGTAATATTATGATTAAACTGTTGAATCTCAAACTGCAGATGATGCAAGGGCCGTAGGCACATGACTATTGTTTCGTCAGTCAACAAATGTAATTCTTTTGTTTTCCTTTTACCATCTCCGCGCTAATCTCTGTGAAACACACACACACTGTTTACGTCCTATTGTTTTTGCAGATATAATTGTGTTGCTGTTGTGTTGCATTTTCAATTTAAAACAAAACCAAAAAAGCCGAGCTGGATGAATAATTCATTTACCATCTGTGCCTATATGCACACACATCCACACAAGTATATGTGTGTGATAATCCCTTCAGTTTTGCTGCTGATTTCCTTCGTCAAGCGTGAGAGAGTAATTAATCAGATCTGAAATGAGATTCTGGAATTAAAACCATCGTGTGTGCGAATGTGTGTGTGTGTGTCCAGTTTAGCCCTAATGCATTCTGACAGGCAAATTATATTAGCTTCCTCCTCCTCATAATTTTTTCTGCTGCATGCTCTCGTCTTTCTTTTTGTCTGTATCTTTTTCTACCTCTCTCATTCCGTGTGGCTGCTGTGCAAAAAGGCTGCAAAACCGCCTCGTTGCAAAACACAGCATGCAATCCAGCCGGATACTTATTCCAATTCTCCTTCCTCCGTAAAAAAGTTTGAGGCGCTTCTCGTCCTACGTGTGTCATAATATGCAATACAGTGCTTCAGGGAGGGAGAGGCGGGGTAGTAGTCAGTCCTCTGGTGCTCTCTGTCCGCTGTTGTGTCTAAAGTTTGAAGCGTTGAAACAAGTCTGGACTCAATCAGCCCAAAAGTGGATTAGGCTTCATAATGGGTGTGTGTTCAGCTCAGCGTGCCCGATTTCATAGCAGAGTGGAACCGCAGAATCTTGTGAAAATGTTTTTCTTCTTTGCTACCATTTCCATAAGTGGGAGGAATCACGGGGGGATCGCAGAGTCGACCCTTTTAGCATTGTGCTTTTTGGTCTGTCTTATTTTAATAATAGAAAATCATAGGCCTGATCAGAGTCATAGGCCGGATTCGGGCAAGTGTATTCGGCCCGATTCTGGGGCATCATTCCTCCCAAGTCTCAGACGAGTCGGCAAACTCGTGCCGAGCTCGAGCCGGATCCGGGCGAGGTGTATATATATATATATAATGTCTTCTTCTTTTTTTCTGACTCTAGGTGGGTTCAGGCTCAATGGGCCAGCCATCACTGCTCTTCTGTGAGGTGGATTATATTCATCCTACTTCAGCGCAATACAGTCCACCCCTATCTCAATACGCTGAAGTCATAGTTAAGAGTGGCATTGCATGGAAATCTATAATGGAGATGGATGAAAACACTTTCCAATGACAGCTGTGTATAACCAAAGCCCAGTTTGATTTATTTGCCCAGAACCTAGAAACGGTAGCGTGCATCCCCGTGTTGAACCTGAGAATACAGCTATGGATAGAAAAATAGTCACGTTGTTGTGGTACCAGAAAGCTCCGTTAGGGAGTTTTCTGTCACATCCAACGTCCCCCAAGGTGCTGCTCATCATGGAGCGTCTATATCAAACCCGTCTCCTCACCTCCCCATTCATCACTTGGCAAACTGATTGTGAGAAGCGGACCGATGCATGATTCTTTAGAAGAATATGTGGCATTGACAGCATTGTTGACGCCACTGATGGTAGCCGGATTTAGAGGCCACCAGTCTGGTGGACGCTGTAGTGGAACCAGGGGAGGGTCATGAACATTGTAACTGGGGTTTTGTTGAGGGTTAATAATAATCTAGATCAGAGGTCTTCAACAGGGGTCCGCGGAGGTACTCAGGGGGTTCGGGAAATCTTTGGTTGATTTTTTTTCCCACAAATTTAAATGCCTTCAGAATCAATTGTATTTATTGTCTTTAAATACACATTAACATGAATCCAACATATGGTAGCAAACTGATAAATTGATGGAGAAGTTATCTGTCAGTCCATAACACACACATTGAGCTTCTCAAGCTGGGCACCGGTTTACTCACAGCTCCTTTCATGCTGATACAACATCACAGGGACCAGCCAATCAGATCGCGTTCATGCTCACGTCTAAAGAGCGCAAAGCTCCAAAATAAAAGATGGCGGACCAAATTCCGTGGAATAGGGGGTCCCTGCTCCGCCTTGCCATCAGTTTGGGGGACCTTGTCCTGAAAACCCCTGATCTAGATCCATCCATCCATCCATCCATTGTCAAACCGCTTATCCTGCACACAGGGTCGCGGGGGGGCTGGAGTCCATCCCAGCCAACTTCGGGCGATAGACAGGGTAAATCCTGGATTGGTCGCCAGCCAATCGCAGGGCCTGATCTAGATCACATATGCCAAACTCGCCAAACCCCAATGCAGCCCGCCGCCGGGGCCCACTGTTGATCAAAGTGGGCAGCATCTGGCCCAAACCTGAAATTAGTTTGACACCCCTGATCTAGATTGTTGGGGGCTTCTTTAAGATTAGGTGTAAGTCCAAGGTCAATATTAGGCTCATTGGGACTTCCAACAGAGCAGTGTGGGTAATAAAATACCCTGACAGCTACATCACTACAGCACAATACTGTACTAATATATTAATTATTTATTTGGTATCAAACTTGCCATAGGTGTGCATTTTTGTAAATTGACGTGAAACTGAAATGAACACTTCAATTAAGGTCACGGTTTGAAGTGAGACACTGAGAAGGAGTAATGCAAGCGACTGGAAGTCAAAAACAGACATCCTCTGTTCTAAACACGAACGGTTTAATTGAAACATCTTTTTTTTTTAACGTGTTCATGTAAGCATTTGCAGGGATACATTGATTTGTTATTATATGTGAAATGTTCTGTGAGGTTGAGGAGGAAGTGCTGTCATGACTGCTCTGATCAAGGATTACCCCTCTCGGTAAGGCCTTGGGTCCTACAATCACAACACCTTTAGCAGTTTCTATTACAGAGGAATTCTCCTACTATTGTCAGATCAAACTGAAATTTAATTTTTCCGTATCCTAATTATTTTCTTTGATCTTCTAAAAGCCATCTAATGTTCTCACGTTTTGATACTTTTTTAATTTTTCCTAACCGGCATAGATCCTGACAAGCTACTGACACAATATACCTCAATATATAGAGCTTGAAATTACTATTTAGGCTGATAAAGTAGTGTTGAACCAGTGAAGATTCATGTCAAAACATACTGAAAGCTCTTAAAGTAACACATTTGTTTCAGATTTTCCAAACAAATTAATACTAATTCAGATAATTTTACACCACATGAATGTTGGTAAATGAGCAGATGCTCTTGATTATGTTTGTAAATTAATTGGTTGGACTGAAAGTATTTTACATTGGCTTTTTGGAGGGTTTGCAGCTCGATGTCATCAATCAGAGAGACCTGGCAACTCATACGCCACGATTGCCTCCAGTCAGTGCGATATTGTGGCAGAGATGGCCATAATCACATGGGGCCGCCCTTGTAGACCAAACAACAGCAAACATGACTGATATCCAGGCACTTTTAGTGTAGACTAAATGTACGTATTAACCAGTGACTTTAAGCGTCCGAGAGGGTAATTGAAGGCTTGTGCTCGGACGCCATTTTAATCGCTGCCGTCAGTGTAACCAATCATGATGTATTCTGCTGAGTCACCATGATCATGGATACTCATGAAACCGATACAGCTGATACCTTATTATCAGCATTTTCTATTAACTTATTTAGTCTTTGGTTTTTATGAAGTGTGATATTGATGCACAAATTTGTAGTGTTTTTAAATATATTTTATTTAGTAGTATTTCTGATGAGTTGCGTATTTATTGACACAAATTTGCCTTTATTAGAACCAGTGGCGGCTGGTAGAATTTTGTTTATAGGGCCATCCAATCAATTTCATCAAACGACACAGTATGATTCAAGGCAAAAAAAGGTATCAAACACATTTTGTTACTTTACAGTTAACAGTATTAACATCATTTTTTTATTAACACTTTAAGTAATAAAGACAGTTCAGTATATTAATTAAGCCCTAACGAGAGCTCAGTCCTTCAATGGCCAAAGGTTGAATCTACATTAGGACGCTGATTGGCTAAATTATATGTCACTCATTTATATATTTAATTAGTAATTGGCTTAACTGCTTCTTAGACCTGCCTCTTTTGGGCGGGATCAATTTGGCCCCAGCCTGGCTGGGACATGCAGACAGGCGAAGAGGACATCGGTAGTAATTAGTGATGGGACAACCGACTCTATTATGCGAGTCGGTTCAACTGGATGGTCGTTGGTTGGCCTACCGAGTTAATAGATTTGGTCACCGGTTCGCGACGGGGAGGGGAGGGGCGCGCCTATCGCGCGTTTACTTCCCCCGCCATAGTCGCCCCCATACGCCTGAATCGGTGGATTGGTTGATCACAAACAGGCAGAGACCGCCCGTGTCAACAGTTGACTGTTGCAAAGTGGTGATTTGTAAACAGAAACCTTAAATAGCAAAAATATATCACAGCGTTTTATTCGATGCACTTATACATACAATGGCTCATGGGATTGGCTCCCCACGTTAGTAGTACAGCATTCAGTAATTGAGTTAACAGTCACCGGGAACAATCCGAGTCGCTCTCACGGTCACACCGCAACCGTGCTTCCACAACACTTCAACAACTCTGTTTAACTCGGTTGTTACGGTTCTTCTTTTGTTTCTTGGTAGATGACTATCTCTGTAGTATACCGCCACCAACTGTACAGGAGTCTCTTAAGGTTCAGTCGTGCGTGATCAAGGTAGCCCATTGCTAATGAGCTAAATTAGCCTACTACACACAGAAGAAGACCAGATTACAGACAACGGAGCATACACCGATCGCGGGCTCAAACCGCTGAAGCGCCGGCACGAATGAGTGGTTGAAAACCGGAGTGAGTCAGTTCATTGACACAGTTTGGCACCCGATTCTCCCGGTTCAGGTACACGAATCGGGTTATTTAACCGGCTCTTCGGTCAGTTCGTCAACACTAGTAGTAATGCCACAGTAGTACTTGTTTACTTCATGTGTTGCCGATCTACAAGCCATCTGTTAATATGTCGACTTGGTTGGAAATAAAGGGCTTTTCTTTCTACAATTACACACTTGTGTGGTATGGTTAAGGGAATTCAGGCAAATACAATATAATATTTTCCTTTATTTTGGCTAATTTCTATGGGAAATGATTGTCATAAATAGACATTTGTTGCACACTTGAAGTGCAGGAAGTATAGACTGGTAGGAAATCAGTTGGGGTTTGGTTTGCGGAGGTATGGAGATTCCGGTCGTGGGTTAGGGTTAGGAGGATAACAGTATATGATGATCTTTTACTTCAAAAGTTTTAGGGTTTTAGGGCTTTGCGGTTGGTGGAGGACAAGTCCAGGTACACGAAGGCTGCTGAAGGCTACGAGGATGCAGCCTAGCGACTTTGAGACACAGCCACAGTCTGCTGTGTCCCTGATTGTCTCCTCTTGTGTTCAATCACCTGCACCACCCCAGTTTGATCTTCAGTCTATGTTGGTGGTCCTGGTGTCGTGGTCCCTGTTTGCCCTGATGCATTTTGTTAATCACACTTGAATAAAGTGCTTGATTCCTCCCTGTCTCCTGGCCCTTGACCCCTGTGACATTACAGTGTTTGACAAAACACGGGTGCTCAAATGACAAAACTACCTGCCACTGTTCCGTGTTAAGAATTGGCACAGCAGAAACTCTCCCAGTCGCCACGTAGACTGTGATTACAAATCTGCTTTTTGTTGCAGTGGAAACAGAGCTCTTCTAAGCAGTGTGACAGAAACTTGAAAACATGTCGATCCACAATCCAAGAATAGTCTCTCTTTAATTTCTGTATGGAAACTGGGCTAATTGGCTGTCAGTTAGCAAACAGAGAGCTGTCAGATCCACTCGCTCATTTTAGAGAGATTAACAAACAGCCGGTTCATACTGCAGCAGGGAAGGAAACAGCACGCATAGCTGAGCTCTAATCCAGAGTGACCTGCAGTGATTCAGCGAATTGCTGAAGGAAATTACTTTTTTAAATTATTTTCGGAAAATTAGAATAGTAGGAGACTGAAGTGTGTTCTTGCCAGATACAGTTCTTGGCGCTGAGCGATTTAAAGGGCCATACTTGATGTTTAAAGTACAATTATTCCTGAAATCTGTGAAGAAACGGAATCATGACAGCATTCCCGATAAAACATTTTTTTCCTTTCAGTCGTTACATGTGTTGCTCAATAGTAAAGAGAACAGGAAGCTGACAGCTTAACTCCATATATGGTAATACTTAGGGGGGGTTCCGGGGGTTTGGAGCTTCATTTTATAGCCAACTGGTTTCAATCTGCTGGGTGACATACTGACATACAGGTTGACATAAACCTTATAAGATATTCAGTCTCACGATTCCAAAAAATCTCTAAATTACACTACAAAATAACTGATAGATTTCTTTTAATTGTGGTTCCTCCACTAGGAAGTTTGAGCTTGGCTGTGCTCAGTGATTATTGTGCAGTTTTTTACGTTAAAGAACATTTGCTTTGCTCACCTATTTGCTCAGCTTAGTTAGTGATGAGTGGACACTCGAGAGATCTGTGTCCTGGTTGAAAAATGATTTTATGTAAAGAAGGAAAGTGTGAAATTCTAAGAAACGGAGGATTTCATTTACCTTGAATAGAGGCTGCCAGCCTTGAAGCTTGACAGATCCTTCATGGAGGGAGATTTCTTAGAGGATGCACGGTGACAAACATAAAATTGGTACACAATATATAGACTTTATGTCAGCATGACAAATTACACCAGCCCACAGTCCTGTTGGCTGTTAGCAATCAGAAGAAAACTTGGCTTTTTGAAAGTTAATTTGAAGGTTTATTCATGACTCTATTGGACATGTGAATAGAAAGCGAGCAGCTGCTCTGTTCTGTTTCAGCATTCATTATAAAAGAGGACTGATTGAATCCACCAGTGGAAGCGTGTCGGTGATGATTTGATATCTGGACACAACGTCAGATTAATTTCCTGCTTGATAAAAGAAAAATGCTAATTAGCTGCCAGACAGACTGCAGAATTCGTTCTGTTTATCAGGAACACGGCTGCAGGTTATTAAAGAATGTCGGCACCACCGGTCTCGTGCATTTCTCACAGTCACAGTTTTCATACTTTTCAATGTCTGAATGCTGCATATACATTTATGGATGTATACAGACGTTTTGCAGACGCTGAACGTACAAGCTTTCCTTTGTCAAAAGGAAGCCAGCTGTGCACCATCAGGCTCTACTCTCATCATCTGTTGACTTTCACCAACACTCAGTTGTTGATTCCCTCTTAATAACACTGAGGCCATGGCACCAGGAAATCCCAATTTGGCTGTTTTTTGTGTCATTTTTGGCAGAATCTTGTCTCATATTCCTATTTGTTAATAAATGTTTTGCAATTTCCATCCATCCATCTGCAAACCGCTTATCCTGCACACAGGGTCGCGGGGGGGCTAGAGTATCCCAGCCCAGTCTACAGACAGGGTACAACCTGGATTGGTCACCAGCCAATCACAGGGCTACACAGAGACATACAACCACTCACATTCACACACCTACAGGCAATTTAGAGTCCCCAATCACCCTGATCCCCAGAGCAGGTCTCTGGACTGTGGGAGGAAGCCGGAGAACCCGGAGAGAACCCACGCAGACACGGGGAGAACATGCAGACTGCACACAGGAAGGCCACTGGGCGGAGTGGAACCAGGACCTTCTTGCTGTGAGGCGACGGCGCTGACCACCACGCCACCGTGCTGCCCCTGTTTTGCAATTTGAATAATAAAAACTTCTAGGCATTGTTAAGCTTTCAAAATACATTTAGTGACGGTTGCGTCGGGACAAATACTTATGATTTTAGAGCCCTCTGAAAATGTAGCTGCTGAGGCTTTCAGGGGGTCTGAAGTACTTTTTTTTCACATAACCCTTTGTTGGAAGACCGTGTTCATGTAACGTTGACTTTCATAGAGCAATAGCCTAAAAATGAGTCATTTTTCATATGACATCATCGTACGTTGCGTGACAATATGCTGCTGTTGTTCAAAGTAAACAATGCGTTGCCGTTGTCGAGGTTCTGAGTACCGTCCGTGTGCTCGAGGGGGAAATCTATGAAAGGCAGCGTCACCGCTGGGCCCTTTAACCAAACGAGCCTTGCTGAGTGAGAGCTTTAGCGTGTGGACGGGCTCCATGATGAGCCTGGGATCCCACAGCAAACAGAACCACAAAGAGGGATTCTTCAAGCTGTTCAAAGTTTGCACTGGTGCAGATTCCAGCAGATAATGCAGAGAAAGCAGCGGCGCCGATGCCATGTGTGGCTCACCGCTGCCCCCTGCTGATCAACACAAACACTGCACAAGGAGAAGCACTGACGTCTGCCTCTACTTCCAGACGTCGCGGTTACTTGAAGATGTGGAGGAGGTTCAGCGTCAAAATGACAGAATGGTGTAATGGCACAAAGGGGTCAGTCAAACATTGCAGTTTATTAGTGTTTTTCAAGTAATTACTACTTTTGTTAAATGTGAAAATGAGTAGAACCTTTGCAAATTTGGCAGAGCTGCTTCATGTGTGTCCCAGTGGGATACGACTGTGAGGAGGATGAAAGCGAGGAAGAGGTTTTCAAGGTGACAGGTTTTTTATATATTTAATGAGATTCTCATTTCCTCTGTTTTTTGTTCAGAAGGTATCATCTACTGTATATTTTGCTTAATTTTTAATTATTCAATATTATCTATCGAAGATTGTCTTTGCTGCTAGCATTTTGGAACTTTTTGTAAAAAGACAAAGTTTAATGCAATCTTAAGCAAAGAGGTGGAAAAAACCCCACAAGATCCGTCCATCCATCTGCAAAGCAAATACCGGTAGTAGAGTCAATATCAGCACCCTGCGTTGGTCGCCAGCCAATCACAGAGCTGACACAGACATCCACAGTCACCAGTCCAACCTAACCCCCAGAATGTGTTTGGCCTGTGGGGGGAAGCCGGAGCCGCGCAGACACGGCGAGAACGTCAGAAAGTGAATGTGAATGACAAATATGGCTGCAAAGTACAAGGCAACACGGACGCTGTAAGGAAAGGAAAGCGAGAGAGGGAGAAAGTCCTCATCATTTCCTAAGATGTTCTATATGCAGTTCACACATAATCGCCAACCATTGATCTGAGTTTGTATAAAACAGAAATAAATATATTCTTTTTGTTGGATTCTATGTTTGCCACTCCGATTATTTACAGATAACACAACGCAACCCACTCGACTAACTTTCCAAACATACCGCACACAAGAATGCAAATCTTCAACTATTATCAGATGCTTTGTGGAAACATGTTGTGAAAATGTCCTTGGCAGAATTTCACATTACGTACATAAGAAACAACACGCAAGACAGCGCACAACAAAGTGGAATAGACACAGAACAATCGTAACACGGCCGTGGTCACCGCGCCGCCCACATGTCCTCCATGAGTCCCATTTGGACGCTTTTCACAATAAACCTTGTTTTGTTGGATCCAATAATAACGTGGTTGGGTTTTACACGGGAGTCAGTTGAATGCTCGGCGCGCGTCAAACTTTTTGTGAATGCTCTTCTGTTGCTGTGGGCATCTTCAGAACACATGGTGGTTTGGGATTTGGCAGTTACAGTGGTTCAATTACTTGCTGTATTGAGTTTTCACCAGAAAACAATGTTTTGATACTTGCTTATGTTGCCCATAGTTTTCCTAGTAGTCATTAGTGTATTTAAAACGATATCCATCAAGTAGCTTAACCTTCTCAGCCTTCAGAGGGTCCCTCATCATCAGCGCTGTCATCATCATAACCCCCTGAGGTTGGTTGTCCTCTGCAGGTCACTCTTTATATTTAGTCATGTCCAGTCCAGTTAAAAGAGCCGCAGGTTCCCCACAGAGAACCACATCAGCCCTGCTGGTGACACCACACACGACGTCAGCCACAGGGAGGTCACGCAGAGCATGACGGTTAATATGCACATAGACTGCTTTCACACACTGGTTCGGTTTGGACTTGGCCGTATTTAACACGGTGGCTCATTTTACTGACCAACGGCACACAACAATATGTTCTCTGGAAACATGTGAGAAGAGACAAATCTTCATGTGATAAAAAGACACATTCAGGATCATAGCTGTACGTTGGTATTCTTCTGTCTACAGTGGTTTTACAATATTCTCATTACTTTATTGATTACATTGTTCCAGAATCATGGCTGTATTCTGGTGCATACTAAATGCTTTTTTATTAATAGTTAAGTTATGAACCGGGTCGTCAGTTTATTTCTGATATCCTACAAGACCTCTCAGGCTTTAAAAATAGACATTGACAAATAGGTGTTGCTGTTGGATTTAATTCATTTAATGACAGCCAAGTATTGTCTTCTAGACTCCCACTATGAACACACCACTTACCCCGACATGTTTAATGAAACTTGAACCCTACTTATGCATTAGATCAGTCAATAATTCTTGCAGTGGTAAAGATGTCAGCAGGTAGAGCACGAGCATTAAGGCCTTTTAGTCGATAGATCGATTCTTTTTTTAAACTGCTAACATCCATTTACTTTTTAAACTGTAGACACCAACCCTCCCATACACTGTTGTAGCTGTGGAAATATGTGCAAACAACGGTCACACCAACAAACAAATCAATTCATTTATCCGTCTCTGCCCGATCGAGTGACGAAACGTTGGAAGCCAGTAACTCGACTCCAGCCAAGCGACACACTGATCATGACAGTTTGTCTGCACCGGCCTGCAGGTCCACACAACCGCTTCACCACACCGCCGGGGAGGAGGGGCTGGAGAGGCTGACGATGGGCCGGCTTTATGGATGCCTGCAGGCTGAACCGATGCGGCCCCGGGGGGACAACCGGCGCTGGAGGGGAGTCTGGAGGACTAACCCTCGGGGAGATGTTACCGTATTTGGAATGGGAGGAATGAGCTGGAGACAACGTTTGCACACTGGTAGGAGCAGTGACCTGTCAATCACACGAAGCCCGCCTCAAAGCATGCCATGTTTTATGGTCAATGCATGGGAGGAACTTTAAGCCTGCTGAGGGTGGTGAGAAACTGTCACACATCCATCTTGGTAAATGGTACCTCTCTTCTCCATGAAAGTGTAACACCCAGACTGGGGATTTTGGCCACAAAGTGATTCCTGTGTATCTTCTGTCAATCACCCTTCTCTCTCATTTCAGACACCGCCTACCTGTATGCCGCCGCCCCCGTGATTACAAAGCCCCACCCTTATTGATTACACCTGTGTCTCATTCCCCTGTGTATTTAGCCCTTGCCGACACATGGCTCTGTGCCAGTTTGTCTCTTGTCTCCCATGAGCTTACCAGCGATATCCTCCAGTGTGCCTTCCCGTGTTTTGAACCTTTTCTGTCCACCCGTAACCCTTTGCCTGCCGACTTGGATTTATCTGCCTCCTCTGCCTGATTACCCGTGTACCGAACCTCCGCCTGGATTAAAGACAAGAATTGCTTCTAACTACCTCGTGTCAAGTCTGCTTTTGATTCCAGGTCCTTGTGGCCCTAGCCTCCCTGACAGTACAAACTGGCCAACATGGAATCAGCGGACCCAGATTCCCTCCGTCAGGCTGTCGCCTCACAGGGTACCCTCGTGGGGCACCACGACCAACTTCTCCGAGGGATGATGGAGTCTCTTCGAGCTCTTTCTGCGGAGGTGAACCAGCTGGGACAGCAGCTTCGTCAAGCCGCCCCGCAGCCACCCCCCCCAGCCCCAGAGGCGGCTACTCCTCCTTTGCAATCTGCCCGACCCACCTTTTGCTCCCAGGAGCCAAATGTGCCTGCACCGGAGCGCTACGCCGGAGACCTGGGAACGTGCAAGTCTTTTTTGATGCAGTGCTCATTAATCTTTGACCAACAGCCTTCGAGATATGTCACTGATAGAGCTAAGGTTGCCTTCATGATGGGCTCCATGACTGGGAGGGCGTTGGCCTGGGCTACCAGCATATGGGAGAGCCAGTCTCCTATACTCTCTTCATATCAGTGCTTCTCAGATGAAATGCGTAGAGTTTTTGATCACCCAGTTAGAGGCAAAGACGTTGCTTCACGCCTACTCTCTCTAAGACAGGGGTCCCGCAGCGTGGCAGAGTTCGCAATCGACTTCAGAACCATAGCGCAAGGGTCCGGGTGGTCCGATGCGTCACTCCAGGGGGTTTTTCTCAGAGGACTTAACAACCCAGTGAGGGAGGAGTTAGCATTGAGGGATGATTCCGAGAGTCTTGAGGCCTTAACCGCCCTTGCTGTAAGGTTAGAGAGCCGCCTAGGTGAGTTCAAGAGAGAGAGACCTAGCCGCCTGTTTAACTCGCCAGCCTCCCGCTCACCCCCTCCCCCACCCCCTAGGGGACATGGCACAGGTCTCAACTGGAACTCGCTCCACAGCGATCCCACTACTGACTCACATGCTCGACACCAGACTTCTCCCGATCGCCCCGCACTCCACCACCCAGCCGAGGAACCCATGCAACTCGGGAGGACCAGGTTGACCCCCGAGGAGCGGCAGCGTCGCCTGCGGGACGGTAGATGCATCTACTGTGGCCAGAGGGGCCACCTCATCGCCTCCTGTCCACTAAAAGATCAGGCTCACCAGTGAGGAGGACGTCACTGGTGAGCCGTACCACACTGTCCGTAGGTCCGCCTCGGGTTCTTCCCAGAGTTTCCATCTCCTCTCAAACCGCCTTTCTCAGTCAGAGAGTGCTGGTGGATTCAGGTTCGGACGCCAACCTGATGGACAGCGGATTGGTGCGCAGACTGGGATTAGAGAGGCATCCTCTCCCGAAGCCCCTGGAAGCTAGTGCCCTCGATGGGCGCCTACTCTGTAGAGTCACTCACCACACATCCCCTGTGCAGTTAACCTTCCCGGACCACCACACTGAGACTATTTGCTTCCACGTGTTCCAGTCCTCGCAACACCCCCTCATTCTGGGCTTTCCCTGGCTGTCCCAACACAACCCCCATATGGACTGGTCTTCGGGGACAGTGATTGCATGGAGGAGGGAGTGTTCGACGCGATGCTTTTCCACGACACCGTCTCAAACCACCCCACTATCTGCGCCGCAACAGCTGCCGCCATTGGACTCAGACTACCCGGACCTTTCCAGGGTACCGGCATGTTACCACGACCTTAAGGAGGTATTTAATAAGGCCCGAGCCACTTCTCTGCCTCCACATCGGGAGTATGATTGCGCCATTGATCTGCTCCCAGGATCATCTCCTCCTAGAGGGAGAATTTATTCCCTGTCTGCACCTGAGACACAGGCTATGAAGGATTACGTAACCTCCTCGTTGGTGGCGGGCTTAATCAGACCTTCATCATCCCCAGCGGGTGCAGGGTTTTTTTTTGTCAGCAAGAAGGACAAGACACTGCGCCCCTGTATCGATTACAGGGGATTAAACAACATCACAGTCAAGAACAGGTACCCTCTGCCCCTTATTTCGTCAGCATTCGATTTGCTACAAGGGGCCAAGATCTTTACTAAGCTCGACTTGAGAAATGCCTATCATTTGGTCAGGATTAGGGAGGGAGACGAATGGAAGACTGCTTTCAACACTCCCAGGGGGCATTACGAGTATCTGGTGATGCCTTTCGGACTAACTAATGCTCCAGCTGTTTTTCAGGCTCTGGCGAATGACGTCCTCCGAGACCTGCTCAACATTTCTGTGTTCGTATATCTGGATGACATTCTGATCTTCTCCCCCGACGAAGAGACCCACCGGATGCATGTTAGGCAGGTTCTCCAGCGGCTCCTTGACCATCAGCTATTTGTGAAGGCGGAGAAATGTGAGTTTCACGTATCTACCGTTTCGTTCCTGGGGTTCATTGTGTCGGAGGGCAAAGTGCAGATGGAGCCAGGGAAGGTGGCGGCAGTCACAGGCTGGCCCACTCCCAGCGATCGCAAGGCGGTCCAACGATTTTTGGGTTTCGCCAATTTTTATAGGAGGTTCATTAGGAACTTTAGTTCAGTAGCTGCCCCGCTGCATGCACTAACATCTTCTGTGGTCAAGTTCCAGTGGAACCCTGACGCCGACGCTGCCTTCAAACACCTCAAGAAGGCATTCACCTCGGCCCCGATACTTATCCTCCCCAACCCTAATCAGCAGTTTGTGGTGGAGGTTGACGCCTCAGACGTGGGAGTGGGAGCAATACTTTCCCAAAGATCAGAGAAGGATGACAAGCTGCATCCTTGCGCCTTCCTCTCCCGGAGCCTTTCTCCTGCTGAGAGGAACTACGACATTGGGGACCGGGAACTGCTAGCAGTCAAGGTAGCCCTGGAGGAGTGGCGGCACTGGCTGGAGGGCGCTGAACACCCATTCCTGGTCTGGACAGACCATAAAAACCTGGAGTATCTGAGGACGGCCAAAAGACTAAACCCTCGTCAAGCCAGGTGGGCGCTTTTCTTTAATAGGTTCAACTTTTCCCTGTCTTATCGCCCAGGCTCAAAGAACGCGAAGCCAGACTCTCTTTCCCGGCTTTTTGACCCTGTCTCCCCACCCAACCCACCCGCCTGCATTCTGCCCTCGTCTTGCCTAGTTGGCGCCGTCACCTGGGACATTGAGGAGAAGGTGAGACAGGCTGCCGCAAGCATCTCTGTTCCTAACGGTTGTCCCCCCAGCAGGCTGTTTGTTCCCCCTTCTCTCCGCTCGCAGGTCATCCATTGGGCCCACTGCGCCCGAATCTCCTGCCATCCCGGAGTTCGGAGGACAATGTTTGTTATAAGACAGCGGTTCTGGTGGCCCGCGATGGAGAGGGAGGTAGGAGAGTACGTGTCGGCTTGCCAGGTGTGTGCAAGCTGTAAGGTCCCTCGACGCTCCCCGGTCGGGCTCCTTCGCCCCCTGCCGGTTCCACATCGCCCCTGGTCCAACATCTCGCTGGATTTCGTCACAGGGCTTCCCCGGTCCGAGGGCAACACCACCGTCCTCACGGTGGTCGACCGGTTCTCTAAGATGGTCCATTTCATTCCCCTGCCTAAGCTGCCCTCCGCCAAGGGAACCGCGGAGGCGGTGCTCTCTCACGTTTTTCGTCTCCATGGTTTCCCTGCAGATGTGGTGTCTGATCGGGGCCCCCAGTTCGTGTCCAAGTTTTGGAAAGAGTTCTGCAGCCTCTTAGGAGCAACGGTCAGTCTATCTTCTGGCTATCACCCGGAATCCAATGGGCAGACTGAGCGTCTGAACCAGGAGCTGGAGACGGGCCTTCGCTGTTTGGTTTCCAAAGACCCAACCTCCTGGTGCAAGAACCTCATCTGGATTGAGTATGCGCACAACACACTCCCTTCTTCGTCTTCGGGCCTCTCCCCGTTCCAGTGTGCCTATGGCTATCAGCCACCCCTGTTTCCTGCCCTAGAGAGGGAGTCCAGGGTGCCCTCGGCGCTGGCCATGGTCCGGCGTTGCCGCCGCACCTGGGACCGAGCCCGCCAGGCCCTCCTCAAGAGCGCTGCACGGTCGAAGAGGATGGCGGATCGACGACGGACCCCAGCCCCTAACTATCGGGTCGGCCAGAGAGTGTGGTTATCTACGCGCGACCTGCCCATTCGTGTGGAGTCCCGCAAGTTGGCGCCAAGGTTCGTTGGCCCCTTCCCCATCGCTAAGGTGATCAACCCTGCGGCCATGAGGCTTAAAATCCCTAGACCTATGAGAGTGCATCCCACTTTTCATGTAGCCCGGTTAAAGCCAGCCATGGAGAGCCACTTGGTCCCTGCCACCAAAGCCCCACCACCCCCCAGACTCATTGATGGCGGACCAACCTACACCGTCAAGCGGCTCTTGGCAGTCCGACACCGCGGTCGGGGCCTCCAGTATCTGGTAGATTGGGAGGGATACGGGCCAGAGGAGAGGTCGTGGGAGCCAGCTCGCAACATCTTGGGGCCTAACCTCGTCAGGGACTTCCACCTCAAGTTCCCTGATGAGCCTGGGCCGTCTGGTGCCGGCCTTAGGAGGGGGGGTACTGTAACACCCAGACTGGGGATTTTGGCCACAAAGTGATTCCTGTGTATCTTCTGTCAATCACCCTTCTCTCTCATTTCAGACACCGCCTACCTGTATGCCGCCGCCCCCGTGATTACAAAGCCCCACCCTTATTGATTACACCTGTGTCTCATTCCCCTGTGTATTTAGCCCTTGCCGACACATGGCTCTGTGCCAGTTTGTCTCTTGTCTCCCATGAGCTTACCAGCGATATCCTCCAGTGTGCCTTCCCGTGTTTTGAACCTTTTCTGTCCACCCGTAACCCTTTGCCTGCCGACTTGGATTTATCTGCCTCCTCTGCCTGATTACCCGTGTACCGAACCTCCGCCTGGATTAAAGACAAGAATTGCTTCTAACTACCTCGTGTCAAGTCTGCTTTTGATTCCAGGTCCTTGTGGCCCTAGCCTCCCTGACAGAAAGCCCTGACGCAAAACCATATGGATCCACAAACAGAGCCGGTCCTTTATGTGGATATGTGGCTTTATCCGAAAGGAGACTAATATGCCAGATTCTCTGACAAGTCTGACATTTTCTGTTGGATTGGTTTAATTGCACTTAACACTAGAGAAATTGTTCAAAGAGCATATCTGAATAATAATCATGCAGCTTACAAACTGCTTCTCCTTCACAGGTGCCAGGTCCCTGAGTTCTGCATTGATCAGTTTATTTGGACCCTCTTTTGACCAGATAACCTCCTCTTTAGTGTTTCATGTCAATACCTGATGGTCAGAGATGGAAGAAACGTAAACGGTTTGTCTGTGATGAACAGTGTTTATAACCTGCTGCCAAACACGACATGATGTGAACTATGCTGGGTTGTTAATTGCTTGCTAAAAATTTGATGTGGGACCTTTCGTGGCAACCTGGGTTAAAGAAAGACATTGTCTGTCCTCCTCTGTAATAGCTGGGCAGCAACTAGAAAGAACTGCGACCGGACCATTTCTCTTCACATAGTGAGTGGATGCCAGCGTCAGCCAGAGCACAGTCAATATACCTCCTCCTTAAATACAGGTTAGAGTTATCTCGGCCCTTTTCATCTTAGTCTCCCCAATAGTTCTTACAAACAACGCTGCAAGTGATATATTATAGTTTACAAGATTGTGTAACACTCACTGACTCCTTCTAAGAGGAACCCACAGCCTTACTTTTCTCAACCACCCACAGAATACAAGCATTTACTATCTAAAAATGCAAATGTTAGATTCATTTGCCGATGTAAGAGGAAAATGTACGTAGCTTCCAACTGAAATTTGCCTTAATGCTCAAATTACAAAAGGTACCAGGTTTCAGAAATCTGTGGTGAATGTTCCTAAATATCCTTGAGCTGAAATTCAGAACATTTCGGTCATTTATAAGAGTGGATAGCATATTAATAATTAATATCATATTACTGAGTGTGCTGCATCATTGCCACAGATGTGATGACTCTTCTTGTAGCTGGCGGAGGGTCAGAGCACTTTCAGAGCAGGAATAAGGTTTGTAAATTTAAGATGTGTAATGGAGCAGGGCTGCACCAGGTTGGGATCCTCTCCTGGTTCTGATTATATATGGACACAGTGCGTCACTCAGATGTTCTCTTTTAGGAAGGTATCACCACCATAACATTAAATCTACTCCTGGGTTTTCAGCACATATTGGCTCTGTTTTGTACACTTTTTGTTGATGTGACAGTCCTCGTTACCATAATTCTCCACTAACTGTGGATTACGGTATTAATCCCAGTCAAGTTTCCCCTGAGAGACCTGAAAAATTCTGTATAACAGCAATTTATGTCAAAAATCTATTCATTCTTCAACCAGTTGTTTTAGGGTGGTTTGGTGAGCCGAAGCTTACTTCAATGCCAAGTGTGAGGCACAGCGTCCAACTGCAGAGCAGAGAGACCCGACAACAGAAAGCTGGTTAGTAAATACTTTGGCTGGAGTTCAGTCCTAAAAAAGACAAGACAAGACTATAAAGCCAAATATGAGAAAGTGCAAAGAAAATGATAGATACAAAGAACAGACGTAGAAAGCATGAACAACAGTAACCAATGGGGGAAAGTACCTCCAAGGCAATGGTGACCCTCTGGAAACAGGCAGGTGCAGCTGGGGATGAAGCCGTGCGGTCTGATCAGCCAATGAAACACAGGTGTGGAATACCACATGACAGACCTGTAGAAGGGCATGTCAAATCTAAATATAACGTTCATGCAAGTCGTCACACACCAAGGGCTTCAGATAGTCTAGCATTCACCTTAAATTCCATTTTTGCAGAACACACACAGAAAGTCTGCCTTCTCTGGGAGAAGGTGCAGCGTCTCTGTATACCGCATGAATAATACAAAGTTCCCAGCTCAGCAGATTTCTCTCCCGCCCAATTTGACATTACAAAAAGCTCACTCCCAGTGAGCATCACAAGGGGGTTAATTGGGTTGTATTGGGTCTTTTCTTTTAGACCGGCCCGCTTCGCCTGACTGAAGACTGAGCGTATGAAACCCACGTAGGCCTTTGGTGAAGCAGAAACAGTGGGCCACAGTGAAGGAGATCCATCTCATAAGTGTGTATTTGCAGTAATTATCTAATTACAGCATTGATTTGTCTAATTGTTCTAATGGTAGCTGATCACAGCAGGGTGCCTCTTCATTCCAAATGCCCATAAGTGCTGCTGAGGATCTCTTTAAACTCCTGATTTGCATTAGGCGCCCTGAGTAGCACTTTCGCAGGATCTTCCCTGTGTTTCAGTCTTCTAAAAATGTAGTGAAGTACTTTATTCATCATTTAATACTGGGGTTGTCATTAGATTTTAAAAAACCTAATCACACATTTTGAAATTCATTAATCTTGACAAATAGCGTTTAATGAATATTGTTGTTTTTAATGAATGTTTGTTTTTCTTCTAAAGACTTAATCTTAAAAATAATGAGTACGTGTGTATTTTAGACACTGTTGTTGTATCTGACTACAGCTAGCGGCCACAAACGTACGTTAGTTTTTTTCAATCGCTAACAAGCGTTTGTCCAAACAGTTGTCAAATTTTCAAAACTCTAAACACAATTAGCACAGCATCGGTGTTTTGTGGCCAAACAATTCACACATTTCATGTCGTTTTCACACAATATGCAGTCAGTGAACACATGTCCACAATGCTTGCATTTTTCTTAACAGACAAGTCAAACCTCCCAACAAAACGATGGATTGTTTTAGTAGTATTCACAAATGTTAACACACACCATCCCACAATAGCAAAAACAATATTCCAAACCGTAGATACAGTATAAAAACCTTCTGCAATGATATCAGTTCAAAAACAATATATCTCAGCTGACAATGAACAAACTATTGAATAATTGACAGCTGATTTATGTTGGGTAAATTGGGCCAACAGCTGATTCCAGTCTGGCTCATTTAAGGAGGACTTTGAGGAGTGATGTTTTTGGAAACAGAAAAAGACAAACACTGTAATGTCTGGACGAGGAAGAGGAAGAGCAAGGGGCCCAGGGAGAAGACCAGGTCCAGTGAGAGGTGCAGGTGAAGGAGATGCAGGTGCAGAAGGAGCTGCAGGTGCAGGAAGAGGAGCAGTGAGAGGAAGAGTAAGAGGTGCAGGTCCAGTGAGAGATCTAGAAGAAGGTGCAGTGAGAGGTGCAGGAAGAGGAGTTCTTTTCCGCATGGAGGTGGAAGGTTTATGACCATCCGCCACATGACCAGATGTCCCTCCTTGAAGCCATGGATGCTGGCTGCAGGGACATCACAGTTCAAGATTGCCAAGGGTGGATCCGACATGAATTTTGAAACCTGGTGTACTTCGTTTGACTGCATGTACCTTGTGAAGTGAAAACAAATGTTATTCTTTGACAGAATAATTTTGAGTCAGATTTCCAGTGTTTTGGTAAAGTTAGTGTGTGCAGAGAAAGATGTGTTCTGTTTTGAAATTAAGAGTTAGTATATATTTAACAAAATGTGTTTTTGAGAAGAAAATGATCAATTTGGCCAATTGTGTCTTGTAGGTGTGAGTCTGTGTTAAGAGTTTAGAAAAAATTTGTAAATAAAAAAGTATGGGTAAGTGCTTGTTAGCGATTGAAAAAAACTGTAACTGCGTTAAAATATTTTGTTGCATTAATCTCGGCCACATTACAGTTTTTGTCGATTGCTAAACGTCAGCGGGCGCAACTGGAGTCACATGTGCAAAACTCTGACTCCAGTCTGCACAGCAGCAGTTCATGAGGACCAAACTCTAGTTTGTTTTTCATTGCTTGAACACAGTTTTCAAAACTCTACACACTGATCACATGACGTATCCACAACCTGCAAAACACTGTGGATTTACAGCACTTTGTTCAAATGCAACACACTGCTGTCAGAACTGTGAACCATGCATTCAACACGGAATGTGCCTTTAAAACACTGATGATTCTATTCAGCTGAAAGGCTGAGCAGGTGTCTTGTTTTAGACATATATATATATATATATATATATATATATATATATATAAGACAAAGAGCTGTTACTTCAGATGGAATAAGGCTTCACTTATGGACCATGTGGTGAACCACGTCTCTCACTGAGAGCGTTGAGGGTTGAACCCGATCTGCAAACATCCACAGTGGCGTCTGTGATGCAACTTCTCCATCATACAAACCGGTGAGAGGAGTTTCTCTCTGCCTGGAGGTGCAAAGTGTTTGGTCTCCACCCAAATGACCAGATGTCTCTTATGGAAGCCGGATGTGAGGACACGAGTCCAGAGGACTGCTAGGGATGGATGAGGCTTCCAGAAGGTTCTTCCCCAGGTTGATGGAGAGAGAACATTAGATGTGATGGTGATGAGAACCTGTGTCCTGATGCTACAGAGGCAGGATCAGCCCTCAGTTATTTGTTCACATTACAGTCTGTACTTTTACTTTCTACCTTTTTTTCTCATTACTGTAATTCTGTAAATTACTACAGACTATTGAAGCCAACTGCTAATATTAATTTACCTTAAAGAATTGTCATGTTCTAAAAAATGTAATAAATCATGTGAAAGAATGTCACTCTTTTTGTTGAAGAAAATCTTACTTTGTATGACGTCACTGAAGTGGTTCAAAGTGTAAAGATGAACAGTGAGTATTTTGTGTGTTGGTGTTTGTACTCTCAGTGTGTTCTGAGTGACAGTGTGTGTTCTCACAGTGTTTGCTGCACTGAGCCTGTTTGTGTTAAGAGTTGTGTTGCTTGCAGTGAGTTGCGCAGGTGATGTGAGCGGTTGAGCTCAGGTGACTGTTGCTGCTGCAGACTGGAGTCAGAGTTTTGCACATGTGACTCTGGTTGTGCCCACTGACGTTAAGCAATCGGAGAAAACTGTAATCGCATAGATTAATGTGTTTATATTAACAGCCCAATATAATAGCAAAATTGTTAAGCTGGACCCAAGAGCAGACACGGAGACGGCAGATTTACTGTATACGATTCTTTAACAGCGAGAATAGAGAGAAAGACCAACTGCATATCAGCTCACAGGAGGTGCTGCAAAAGGGGGTTTCATTATCCCACACATCTGCATTTTTATATTAAACCTAAAAGGGAACTCAGAACCAGTGACCATTGGACAACTGTCTACTGTCACCTGTCAAATCTAAGTGCCAGTGGACACTCATCTCCTGCGTGGATGTCTTTTATGCTTGTTTGGCAGGGTCAGACTAAATCAGTTTGACCTGCCATACAGCCATATACAGTAAAGTATATCGTATAGTAGAGTATATCTATGTATGTGTATATATAGTTATGTGCATCCGCTCTGTATGTTTTTAGTGTCCAACAATACAAACATAATATTTTCTTTAGTCCATTTTTTATTTAACACAATTATTCCTCATTTATTTACTGTGTTATTTAGCTCTATACTCGTGCTGTCTTCTTTTATTGTTTCTGCGTGCCAGTAAAGGGTAGATGATGCGTAATATCATATTGTATTTTTCTATACACTAAGTGTGTCGAGCGATAGTAGCTTTGTATGTGCAGTCGCCGGCTCCGACCTCACATCTAGAAATACAACTCGATGACTTTGGGAAACAGTTGCGACTGTCTTCTTCTTCTTCTTACGCTGACAATATCACACAATAACTTGTTATTAACATATTTTGACATAATTCTACATTAAAGCTGATCTTATTGAGACATTGAAAATAATTTTCTCCATCTGTGACAAAGATCTTGTAAGCTGAACTGAGCTTCAAAATATCTGATTCATGTGTATTTGTCCAAATTGCATTACTACAAATGCCTCCTGAGCAGCTGAACCTCCACTGCGAGCCGATTGGTGGAGGAGACGTGGTAATGTTCTCCAGCTCGATCTGTTTTAGGGGGAATCCAGCCTCTCGAGGTTCTGCTGAGCTTTCCGAGCACGTTTCGTTCTCTCCTCGAAGAAACTCTGCTGGTGCTGGTTCCTCTGATCCAACCGGACCAACCACTGCTCCCTCAGACTGCAGAGAACAAGGAAGGAGCAGATGTTCGGACATTCGGTACCAGTGACATTATGAAATACAAACTGACTACTTGATCCTTGTGTTTGAAGGTTTACCAGGCATTACTAGTCATTACTTCACAGGCAGGAAAAAGAGCAGAACACAAATGAAAAACGTTTCAGTGTTAATAATCACACAGAAAGGAGGGTTAGGGTTAGAAGAATTTGTTCTGCTCACGAGTGCAGGCACTTATTGGCTCTACACAGCGGTTCGACTCAAATGACTGAGGGATTTTTATCCCACTGCTAATGTTAGTAGATTACATTCGAAATGTAACTGTCAGACACCACTTGGTTTTAATTATACAGTAATTTTTTGATTTTTGTATCTGCATGCTCAATTTTTATTATTCATTTTTACCATTTGCATGTTTTGATTAATACAGTATTGCAGATGTGATTTATTTGTTACCCACCTTAAGTTTTAAACAAGCGATTGTCTAATGGTGCATCTCATTAGGGTCAACAGGTGTGTCCCGCCGCTCTGCCCCGTTTAAAGAGCCTGCTGCGGGGCAGCACGGAGCACGGAGTGGAGGTGGGCAGGCAGACTTTTACAAAACAATTTTGACCAGTTGTTTTAAAGTGCTTTTAGAAAACTGTCCGCCATTTGGCTTTTAGAACATTGGTAAGCGAATTGTTCTCGTGGCGGAAATACCCACGTTCCCTCTGGTGTCCTTTTTTATTAGTCTATTTAAATAGAGGTGCACCTCTTTTACTGGGCTTTTACGGCTTTGCAAAATCTTTTGGTGGAATGAATAGAATTTCTGTTGTCTGCTACGGTGGCGCACACACACCACCTCACCCTTTGCTTACATGAACATGGTCAAACCAGAATTTAAAACAGACAACTTCTAGGGCAGTGCTCGCCGACCCATCGATCGCTTTGACCTAAAACAAATTCATATACATAGTTTATCATTCTCTAACATTTTCTGCAGTGTCTTCTGAAATGTTGTCTTACGGACTGTGACCAACGTCAGAAAGGATTCACGAACTCACCCAAACGTGCGTTCTAGTGCACCTGGATTCGCATACAGAAACGCCCCGCCAGCTCCTCATAAGAGCACGCAACTGAAGAGACGCGTGCACAATCGACGGACCTCCACAACTTCAAAATCACTGCTAAGGCTAGCAATTAGCAAGCATGGCAGAGGCTACACAAAAGAAGGCTGTTATGGAATATTTCAATAAAAGCTCGGTAGAAGAGAATGATTTGTCTGATAAAATAGAGTCTTGATGAATGATCAAAGTTGAAAAAAGTCAATTTTTTTGCTTGCAAGTAGGAGGTCAAATACACAGGCACGTATCACGGTGCTCTGTGGAAATGACGTCCCCGAGCAGTAAGAACGCTGAGTTTTTATACACATGTGAAGGACATTCTCCGTGCCAGTTACGAGAAGCTGCAAAGCAGGTTGAGATAAGAACCCAGGTGAAGCTGAGGGTAGCACACACACAAGATCCTCCTCAGTGGCCGGTGCAAATCATTGTTACTTGACATGAAAGTAAAACGTGGATCCGGAACTTTCGTACAGAATAAGATATGAACCAAGGCCATGAACAGGAGTCCTTTGTTTTGAAGCGTCTATGAGATCGAGTCAACCGTCCTCCCTTCTCAGAGCACAGCTGCAAACTAACATTTGGTATCATGCTGCTCTTTGCACATCAGGGTCGAATACAGGACACTTGAGACACGGCTTTAGCACAAAACAATGTTATAACATATTTTACCATTACAAGGCGAAAACCTACCATTTCCTTCCAGAATGGGAGGAGGAATTTATTTTTACCTTGGTGAAAGACAAGTGTGTGTGTGTGTATATGTTGTGCCACCAGTCGCAGGTACTGTTTAAGCAAGGCAATTTGGAACGACACCACTAACACTAACCACCAGAAATTCAAAGATCGCTGTCCACCAGAAAGTTCAACAGCTGGACGGGGAGTTGAAGGCTCAGCAGTCGCTTTTCACAAAACCCACTTCTCAAAATAAGGCTCCAACTGAAGCGTCATTTCGTGTTAGCCACAAGAAGCCTTTTACAGATGGGGAATTATTTCAGGAAGCATTGGCCGTTACCGCAGAGACTGTTTGCAGCGACATCAAAAACAAAGAGGACATACAAGCCGCATTCCGTGCTGGTTGAGTTACTGTCCGAGGACGTAGCTCAACAGGTGTTGCTCTGTGAGCTGTATTTGTTAGAATGGCTTTCCAGGACTACAACAGAGGAGGATTACCTCACACTTCTCCATTTAAAACAGAGAGCGAGAGGCGAGGATGTTTACAATGTGTTACGGCCGTGAAAATAACATTCCCATTCATAAACTGGTGGCAATCACTACTGATGGGGTCCCGGCAATGTGCGGTGTGCACGCTGGTTTTATTGCACTGTGCCGTAATCATCCGGATTTCCATGACTTCATGAAGGATCACTGTGCGATTTATCAGCACGCCTTGGCTGGGACAGTTGTGGGCTTTTCGCATGTAATGACACTGGTGGTCAAAGTGGTAAACTCGATTTTACACCAAGCCTCCTGCCAGATGGAAGGGGCACAAACAGGTTTTGTCCGGGGTGAGAGGGGTCAAATACCATCTTTTTAGCTCGCTTCAGGGTCCTGGGTGCAAACAAGTGACGGCAGATTGCAGCCGGTCACCCTCTCTGCAGAGCGGAGGACACGCTGCAGCCTGCCCTTGTCCTTGGCTGTGGCTGCAGCGTACCAGACGGTGATGGAGGAGCAGAGGACGGACTCCATGATGGCCGTGTAGAAGTGGATCATCATCGTCTTTGGCAGGTTGAATTTCTTCAGCTGCCTCAGGAAGAACAACCTCTGCTGAGCCTTCTTGGTGATGGAGCTGATGTTCTGCTCCCACTTGAGGTCCTGGGTGATGATGGAGCCCAGGAAACGGAAGGAATCCACAGTGGTGACGGGGGAGTCACACAGGGTGATGGGGGAGGGTGTGACTGCACTCTTCCTAAAATCTACATGCGGGTTAGCCAGGCCTGGGATCGAACCGACAACCCTGTGATTGGATGACGCCCGTGCTCCCCCACAGTGCAAGAGCAGAGGGGAACGAACGCAGCCTTGGGAGGAACTGCTGCTGATGACGTGTTTGCCCAGCTTCACGTGCTGCTTCCTGTCAGACAGGAAGTCAGTGATCCACTTGCAGGTGAAAATGTTTTTTCTTGTTCAGTTAACGATTTGAAAGCTGGACCAGTGTTGATGTCATTCCATTCCATTACAATTAGGACTAATACAAATCCCTAAGTTGTAAGAAGTCTGGACAGTGTTTTTCTCTCAACCTCAATAGGTAGATCTTTCCTGCCACCAAGGGTCGGCGATCTTGGGCTTGAAAAGGTTGGTGACCATGGATCTAGGGTTCTGTCAAGTAACGCCATACCGTACTAAGTATGTTGGAATGTGCATTGTCTCTAATAACCGGTACACGGATTGGCTCATTGTCTGCGTCACTCCTCCACACTGCAGTCACTTCTGTTCACTAGTTGCAAAAAGCTCCATTGCAGACATAAAAAAACCCATCTGTCCACAAATCAAAGGGTGATGTTGCAATCATGCATTAATATACAGTCTATGCTTATTACCTGCTAAGTCACCGAGCTACATTTCTAAATGATTTTATTACGATCAGGTTCCGTAGCTCGTAGAGCAATTGTGGCTACATGCTCACTATAACGATGCAGACATTTAGCATGATACTTCCTGCATTACTATTTAACATTTGGTTCATCATCCTAGTTTAGATGCATATGGAAAAACACGCTGTATACACTGCGAGGCGTAATACGCCGTGTGTCATGTAGCGCTTCACGTAGGCTGAATCACGCAATACGGGGGCCGAGATGAGTGGGGGTTTTGTGAGCACAGTATTTACCCTGAGACCTTATCTCCGGGGCTTTAATTAATCGTGCAGACATGTAGTGAAAGTTGATCTGCAGTCATTGCTGTCAGGTCTAATTGTGTTACAGACAAGTAGGAGCTGTGTGTGTGTGTGACAGGATTCGGATTGTTGTGTCTGTGTTGTTGAGCGTTCGTCCGTCAGCGCGCTCCAGCGCGTGTCGGTTAATCTGCAGATATTCTCACTGATCTCCTGGATTCAGATGTAGGGCCACGCGGCCTCCTAATCAACATTCTCAGGCTACTATGTGATGACGGACGGATGAGCTGCAAACACAACCGAGGCATTTATCCAAAACTAATCAAGTTATGAGAGACGGGGACAAACGCTGAGGCTTTAATGCTCTTTTGCTTTTCACGTCTCAACCAGCTTCACAAACTGTTTTCCCAGACTTTCTCACACACAACCTATTTGAATCTAAAGATGCAGAGGACGTCTTCTGAAATGACGCATGTGTGGAATATTGCCACCTGATCAAGCGGTTCGGTCCCAGCGGTTTGAATAGTTCCCTGTGTGTTAACCTCACATGGCATCAATGCAGAGCTGGAACAACATGACACGGAATATCTACGTGATGCTGTCAGAGCGGAGAAACGCGAGCTGCTCGTAGCGCTGTAACCCCCTGAACATAACAAAAGGTTCATCGGTACCAAATCGTCAGATCCCTCTCATCGTTTGACGTGAGGCGCCAAGTAGCTGGAGAGTATTGTTTAGCTTCACGGTGAACAGCCAGCGGGGAGACGTACAGAGATGGACAGGTTCGGCCCAATCAGCATTCAGCGAGGACTTCTTCGAGACATCTTTTCCTAATCGTAGTTCAACTGGAAGATGAAATATTCCGACACCACAGCTACCTATTCCGGCTACAGGCTGGTGTTAGTTACTACCGGCGACGCCAGAAGAATAACTTAAGTGCTTTAGTTGCAGTGACAACTGTGATGTTCGTATATATATATATATATTCTCGGTGCTCACATTCAAACTTTCATTATTTGCTTGTGTTGTGGAATTTGACTTTTGCCATATTGTGCGAACAAAAATGATGAAAAGTTAAGTTTTGGTTGTTGGTCCCTGAACCCAAGGTGGTGCCCCAATATTATTATTATTTGTGAATATTCGTAAATTATGTGTATTTTCACTGAGAAGGTATCTGTGATTTTAATGACACTTGAGCTGAGCGCTTGTAAACTGCATTTAAAATGACGTGTCTGAAACGGAGCGTGACCTCCAGCTAGTGACTTTGCCGCTGACCTTGGCAGCGCGCTGCTCCTCCTGCGGTCCTCCTCCCCGTCCACCTGCTCGCCATGCTGAACGATCTTCTGCTCCCAAAATGACATCAGCTTCTGCTTGTCGTGAATCCGAGCCGCGTTCATCACCTGCAAACGGGGAGATCTAAATGCTGTGACACAGACGGAAGCCTCCTCTGCAGGAAAAGGATGAATAATCCACGAGAGTTTTCTGAGTCGCTCGCTATACTTACTGCTGTTTGGGCCTTTATACTCCTTTCCCCTTTTAACTTTGCTCTAATTATGTCTCTCAGTCTTCTCCTTCAGTTATCACTGCTCTCTTCTCCACTTTCTGTCTCTTTTCTCTCTCCTTTTGTGCTCTTTTATTTTCCCCTTCACCTCCTCTCCTAACTCCGCCCCTTTTTCCCACCTTTCTGTCTTGTTATCTTTTCTCCTCCCCCCCTTCTTTAACCTCCCTGCCATCTGTTGTTCTCTATTAATATTAATCATATTTCCTCCTTTTCGCTCATGTCCTCCTTCTCACCAGTGTCATCGTCTCAAACAATCCTCCTCATGAGGATTGTTTGTCACATTATTCCATTTTTCCATTTTTGTGAGGATTAGTTTACTCGCTAGGTGGAAGCAATACGGGGACCGATTTTTTATTTTCTAAAGCCCAAATTTGCAAATTACAAATTATCCACTGAGGGCTTTACAGTCTGTGCACATGAGACATCCTCTGTCCTAAAACCTTCACATTCCTGTAACAGAAATGATTGAAATAATAACAACAGAAAGAACATGATGTCGTCTCTGGCATGACATCCGGTTATGTCATCTTGTTATCACATTTACGACAGAGAGCCGGGGTTAAAGGTTGAGGCGTTTGACAGATGTGTGGTTGAGTGGCTTGTTGGACCTGGTGTTTTTTGAGCTTAACCCAAAGTCTAAACTCAGGGTATTCTATATTGAACTTCATTTTGTAAGAAAAGCGTCTGACATACTGGATCTACTACTTAACCAGCTCGCTGGCTCCTTTCTAATGATCAAATGATTGTGTTTTTATTCTGCACCAGGGGTTTTTTGTGTAATGAACACTTCTTCAGGTTTAAGTAAGGCTATTTAGATGTTTCTGTCATCTGTCCTCACAGTAGTATTATTAAACACACACACACACGCGGTACTGTACATAAAGACTTAGTCAAATGGCACCAGGATCTTAACTACAGCTTAGTCCTCTTTACACTCACTGTTACAGCAAAGCCGCTTTACCCACCGCGTGCACCCGTTCACCGAGGAGTCCACCCCAATCAGCTCGGTACTGAACATTCATCAAATACGTTCATTAAACAATGATTCATTCATTATTTATTAATGAATTAAATAATTAGTCTAGATATAATTATTTAAGTTCAAAACACCAGATTTGGGCCAGTGACTAAGAAAAACAAGGCAAAGGGAGCGTAGCTGTTTTTATTATGTTAATAAAAAGTGCTAAATGTAATATTTAGAGCCATGATAAAGTAGGAAAGATTTAAATGTACAGTGGAGTGATGGCAGCCAGAACAGAGAATGAACTCTCTCTCTGTGTTAGCCTCTCGCGCTGTTAGCCTCGTTAGCTTTGTGTAGCTCAGATCAGCTGGGGTCTCTTCTGTTCAACATCTACATGGATGTGGGAAGAAACAAAGTATGCTGTCATAATTATGCAGACGACACACACATTTATATCGCCACACAAACGTTGGTTGAATGCATTACACAAATAAACAACTCGATGTGCCCAAATTTTCTTAAAATAAACAAAGATAAAAAAGAAGTCAATATATTGGGCGCCAACGGCGAACAACGGAGATGGAATATATGATTTTATTCCATGTGTCCATCCAGGCTGAATAATAATTATTAAAAACATATCATTTCTACAATCTAACTAATGTCAAGTGTATTTCCCCAAGTACCAGCCACCGACTGGTTGATACGTGTGATGCGTTGAGTGGGCCGGTCCGACAGTAACAGTAACCGCGCTCCACCCCAACAATTCTCATCAGTCCTTCATTTGTTCCAGTTCCCTGTTTTGGGTTCGGTCCGTTGTATCACCTGGTGAGAGAGTTAGCAGTTACAGTCAGCAATGAGATACGGTCGTTCATTATGGTCACTGAGTGAACTGACCTGGGATATCTGAGTGTCAGCCAAGATTACAGCTGGTATCCATCCATCCATTTTCAACCGCTTATCCGGGGTCGGGTCGCAGGGGCAACAGCTCCAGCAGGGGACCCCAAACTTCCCTTTGCCAGTGTAGAGATATAACTTCCCCGGGGGCCTCTTCCCAGCTGGCCGTGCCTGGAACACCTCCCTAGGGAGGCGCCCAGGGGGCATCCTCACCAGATGCCCAAACCACCTCAACTGGCTCCTTTCGACGCAAAGGAGCAGCGGCTCTACTCCGAGCTCTTCGCGAATGGCTGAGCTTCTCACCCTATCCCTAAGGGAGACGCCAGCCACTCTCCTGAGGAAACCCATTTCGGCCGCTTGTACCCGTGACCTAGTTCTTTCGGTCATGACCCATCCTTCATGACCATAGGTGAGGGTAGGAACGAAGATTGACCGGTAGATCGAGAGCTTTGCCTTCCGGCTCAGCTCTCTTTCCGTCACATCGGTGCGGTAAAGCGAGTGCAATACCGCCCCCGCTGCTCCGATTCTCCACCCAAACTCACACTTCATCTTCCCCTCACTCGTGAACAAGACCCCGAGGTACTTGAACTCCTTCACTTGGGGTAAGGACACATTCCCTACCTGGAGTAGGCAATCCATCGGTTTCCTGCCGAGAACCATGGCCTCAGATTTAGAGGTGCTAATCCTCATCCCGACCGCGTGTCATCCTCTCTGCAGAGAGGGTGATCGGCTGCAATCTGCCGTCCCTGGAGGACTTGTTCGCTTCCAGGTCTCTGAAGCGAGCTAAAAAGATCGCGGCCGACCCCTCCCACCCCGGACATAAACTGTTTGTGCCCCTTCCATCTGGCAGGAGGCTGAGGTCCATCAGGACTAAGACCTCCCGCCACACGAACAGTTTTTTCCCGTCGGCAGTCGGGCTCATCAACAGAGCCCGGTCCCCCACTGCCTGACTATAACACTCCACCGGTCACTCCCCTTCACACTGCACATGTCACTTTAACTGCAATTCATCACTTTGTCACTTGTCACTTTGTCTCTTGTCTGTTACTTGTTTGTTAGTGCACTTTATGCTTAATACTTTTCTTTTTAACTTTTTAATATTTAAAATTTGTTTAACTTTATTCCCTTGTTTTTTTACTAACCCATAGCCTTAGCCTTATTCTTACTAACCCATTGCATTAGCATTTCATTCCACTTTATTTTATTACCTGTGCACTGTTGTCTTGTCTGTCTACTGTCGCGCACTAACCGCCAAGACAAATTCCTTGTATGTTTGACATATTTTGGCCAATAAATGTTTCCTGATTCCTGATTCCTGATTCCTGATTCACATTTGTGACGGCACAACGCCTAATCTTAAATATTGATGAACAGTGACAAATATTTCACTCGTTTTAATTTATCTATTTTGAACATTTAACATGCGTTAAAACAAAACAAATAACTGCATTGATTAAAAGAATGTCGTACAAATTGTCATTAACATTAAAAAATATTGCATGGTCAAAAAACTCATTCATCATTTAAATAACTCAAACAATAAACTCATTATTTGTCATATAAATCTTTAAACTGGTAGTCTTTATTCCTTCTTTAATTTAAATTGCGATCTTGGTAATGGTTAGTTTTCCCCTGTGGTTTGCACCTCATTACTCCTGATGCTTTTACTCAACCAGGAAGGCACATCAGGGCTGCTCATGCATCCACAGTGGTAAGAAATAACCATTCAAATGTTTATAAGCCAATGTTGAGTTTGTAATGGGCCTGTATGGTCTATTGTTTTTGTGATAACGGGCAATGGGATATTTTATATTATTATTATCATAAGAAATCCCTGTTTTGTGTTGCCTATATAGTGTTTCAGAGACTCTATACCTGTGCAAGGTGGTTACGCCCAAACTGACCCATAAGTGGTTCCGCCATGCGTGCTTCTTAATGGTGTATTTGTCTGAAGATCGTCATGGACCCAAAGGGAATTTCTGAAATGCATATTAACCTCCACCGCTTCCCTCCAGCAAAACTGCAGCACTGAACACCAGACAAATATAAATATAATCTCTAGGAGACACCGTCCCTCGTTTGCTCGGCCTCATTGACACCACAGCTGCTGGAGATAAGCTGACTGTTAATGTCACCGTGGTGACACACGCCAAGTGTGATCCCGGAGCCACTTATACACCCTAATAGCATTATCATGTATTGTCGTAACAATGATGTGATTCACACACGGCCGTGTTCCTTCACACCGTGTGGAAGAACAGCTCATTAATATTTGTTCAAATTCTTTACCGTTAAATTAGGATTTAGCATCACAGCTGTAATTTGGTGACTCATTTGAATTCTCAGTGGAACCCGTTCACAGCGAGGCCTTGAGAGGTGTGGAGCACAAACAGATGATTATCCGCTGGGGGGGCGTGCGCAACCAGACAATCAAATGTAATTTGTAATAGAAAAATAGATTCAAGCGGAAGTCTGAGTATGACAGTATTTATTTTGACTAAATAAAATCTAAAAGCAACCATTTGCTATCATATCGGGAAGGAAGAGGTTTAAAAACACGCCTCTTTTTCAAGTTGATTGGCTGCTTCGGCCATCGGGCCATTTTATTTGAATTTGAAAAATGTCAAAATGTCAAATCCACAACTTAGCTACACAGTGCACATAAATGTACTTCTTACATTTGTGATAAACACCTGACCAGTTCTTTAAACGCTGAGTGAATATTGTTTAACATTTTTAACCTTATCTTCTGTTTTTCTGTTATTATGTATCATCTGCCATTTGGGACTATAGCACTTTAACTAACTGGCACATTTACAGCATGTTTTATAGATGTGCACTGTCCCCTATAAAATACACTAATTAAATTAAACTTGCGTGACTGGGAGTAAAACCAACTGTTCTCGTGGCTGCTGACAAAATCCCTAAACAGCGAGTCAGAAGGAAAGCGAGACGAGACTTTGATACCATGTCACACACCGACTTCTGTCCAAACCGCCGAGCAGCACGACAGAGATTAAAACAGCTGACAGCAGCGTGTGCCGGTGGTTAATAAAACAGAATGTCATGTACCACTCAAAGAGTGGCATGTACCAGTGTTAAGAGTGGAATGTACCAGTGTAAAGAGTGGAATGTACCAGTGTTAAGAGTGGCATGTACCACTGTTAAGAGTGTTAAGAGTGGAATGTACCAGTGTTAAGAGTGGCATGTACCACTGTTAAGAGTGTTAAGAGTGGAATGTGCCAGTGTTAAGAGTGGAATGTACCAGTGTTACGAGTGGCATGTGCCAGTGTTACGAGTGGAATGTACCAGTGTTAAGAGTGGCATGTACCACTGTTAAGAGTGTTAAGAGTGGCATGTACCACTGTTAAGAGTGTTAAGAGTGGCATGTACCACTGTTAAGAGTGTTAAGAGTGGAATGTGCCAGTGTTAAGAGTGTTAAGAGTGGAATGTACCAGTGTAAAGAGTGGCATGTGCCAGTGTTAAGAGTGGCATGTGCCAGTGTTAAGAAAGGCATGTGCCAGTGTTAAGAGTGGCATTGGCCGGTGTTAAGGGTGGAATGTACCGGTGTTAAGAGTGGCATGTACCACTGTTAAGTGTTAAGAGTGGCATGTGCCAGTGTTACGAGTGGCATGTACCAGTGTTAAGAGTGGCATGTGCCAGTGTTAAGAGTGGCATTGGCCGGTGTTAAGGGTGGAATGTACCGGTGTTAAGAGTGGCATGTACCACTGTTAAGAGTGTTAAGAGTGGCATGTGCCAGTGTTACGAGTGGCATGTACCAGTGTTAAGAGTGGCATGTGCCAGTGTTAAGAGTGGCATGTACCAGTGTTAAGAGTGTTAAGAGTGGCATGTGCCAGTGTTACGAGTGGCATGTACCAGTGTTAAGAGTGTTAAGAGTGGCATGTGCCAGTGTTAAGAGTGGCATGTACCAGTGTTAAGAGTGGCATGTGCCAGTGTTACGAGTGGCATGTACCAGTGTTAAGACGTTACAAGTACAATTTAAGTGCTACAATTTGTTAGTCTTTAGTCGAGGTAGAGTCTGAAGAGGTGTGTCTTTAGTTTGCGGCGGAAGATGTGAAGGCTCTCTGCGGTCCTGATGTCTTCAGAGAGCTCGTTCCACCATTTCGGCGCAAGGACAGCAAAGAGTCAAGATCTAGACGAGGGTTTTGCTCTCAGTGAGGGAGGGACGAGTAGTTTTGCAGATGCAGAGCAGAGAGTGCGGGTTGGGATGTAGGGTTTGACCATGTCCTGGATGTAAGCTGGACCCGATCCATTCACAGCATGGTACGTGAGCACCAATGCTTTACCAGTGTAAAGAGTGGCATGTGCCAGTGTTAAGGGTGGAATGTACCAGTGTTAAGGGTGGAATGTACCAGTGTTAAGAGTGGCATGCACCAGTGTAAAGAGTGGAATGTACCAGTGTAAAGAGTGGAATGTACCAGTGTAAAGAGTGGAATGTACCAGTGTAAAGAGTGGAATGTACCAGTGTAAAGAGTGGAATGTACCAGTGTAAAGAGTGTTAAGAGTGGAATGTGCCAGTGTTACGAGTGGCATGTACCAGTGTTACGAGTGGCATGTACCAGTGTTACGAGTGGCATGTACCAGTGTTACGAGTGGCATGTACCAGTGTTAAGAGTGTTAAGAGTGGCATGTACCAGTGTTAAGAGTGGCATGTACCAATGTCAAGAGTGGCATGTACCAATGTTAAGAGTGGAATGTACCAGTGTAAAGAGTGGAATGTACCAGTGTAAAGAGTGGAATGTGCCAGTGTTAAGAGTGGAATGTGCCAGTGTTAAGAGTGGAATGTGCCAGTGTTAAGAGTGTTAAGAGTGGAATGTGCCAGTGTTACGAGTGGCATGTACTAGTGTTACGAGTGGCATTGACCAGGGTTAAGAGTGTTAAGAGTGGCATGTACCAATGTTAAGTGTGGAATGTACCAGTGTAAAGAGTGGAATGTACCAGTGTTAAGAGTGGCATGTGCCAGTGTTACGAGTGGCATGTACCAGTGTTACGAGTGGCATGTACCAGTGTTAAGAGTGGCATGTACCAATGTTAAGAGTGGAATGTACCAGTGTAAAGAGTGTTAAGAGTGGAATGTACCAGTGTAAAGAGTGGAATGTACCAGTGTAAAGAGTGGAATGTGCCAGTGTTAAGAGTGGAATGTGCCAGTGTTAAGAGTGGAATGTGCCAGTGTTAAGAGTGGAATGTGCCAGTGTTAAGAGTGGAATGTGCCAGTGTTAAGAGTGGAATGTGCCAGTGTTAAGAGTGTTAAGAGTGGAATGTGCCAGTGTTACGAGTGGCATGTACTAGTGTTACGAGTGGCATGTACTAGTGTTACGAGTGGCATGTACCAGTGTTAAGAGTGGCATGTACCAATGTTAAGAGTGGAATGTACCAGTTTTAAGAGTGGAATGTACCAGTGTAAAGAGTGGAATGTGCCAGTGTTACGAGTGGCATGTACCAGTGTTACGAGTAGCATGTAGCAGTGTTACGAGTGGCATGTACCAGTGTTAAGAGTGGCATGTACCAATGTTAAGAGTGGAATGTACCAGTTTTAAGAGTGGAATGTACCAGTGTAAAGAGTGGAATGTGCCAGTGTTACGAGTGGCATGTACCAGTGTTACGAGTAGCATGTACCAGTGTTAAGAGTGTTAAGAGTGGCATGTACCAATGTTAAGAGTGGAATGTACCAGTGTAAAGAGTGGAATGTACCAGTGTAAAGAGTGGAATGTGCCAGTGTTACGAGTGGCATGTACCAGTGTTACGAGTAGCATGTAGCAGTGTTACGAGTGGCATGTACCAGTGTTAAGAGTGGCATGTACCAATGTTAAGAGTGGAATGTACCAGTTTTAAGAGTGGAATGTACCAGTGTAAAGAGTGGAATGTGCCAGTGTTACGAGTGGCATGTACCAGTGTTACGAGTAGCATGTACCAGTGTTAAGAGTGTTAAGAGTGGCATGTACCAATGTTAAGAGTGGAATGTACCAGTGTAAAGAGTGGAATGTACCAGTGTAAAGAGTGGAATGTACCAGTGTAAAGAGTGGCATGTACCAGTGTTAAGAGTGGCATGTGCCAGTGTGTACCGTGGTACCAGAGCACCCTAGGCCAAAGATCAATGATCGATTTTGTAATCGTATCGTCTGATCTGAGGCCGCATGTTCTGGACACTCGGGTAAAGAGAGGGGCAGAGCTGTCAACTGATCACCATCTGGTTGTGAGCTGGGTCAGAGGATGGGGGAAGACTCGGGACAGACCCGGTAAACCCAAGCGTGTAGTGAGGGTGAACTGGGAACGTCTGGAGGAGGCCCCGGTCCAAAAGATTTTCAACTCACACCTCCGGCGGAGCTTCTCTCACATTCCTGTGGAGGTAGGGGACATTGAACCAGAGTGGTCTATGTTCAAAACCTCCATTGCTGAAGCCGGGGCGGTGAGGGATCATCGTCAATTGGCCTGGTGGAGGTCACTGATGTAGTCAAACAACTCCGCAGTGGCAAAGCCCCGGGGATTGATGAGATCTGTCCAGAGATGCTAAAAGCAATGGGTGTTGGGGGGTTGTCTTGGATGACACGCCTCTTCAACATTGCGTGGAAGTCTGGGACAGTGCCAAAAGAGTGGCAGATCGGGGTGGTGGTACCCCTCTTCAAAAAGGGGGACCAGAGAGTGTGTGCCAATTACAGGGGTATCACACTACTCAGCCTCCCGGGTAAAGTCTACTCTAAGTTGCTGGAAAGGAGGGTTCGGCCGATAGTCGAACCAAGGATTGAAGAGGAACAATGAGGTTTTCGTCCTGGTCGTGGAACAACGGACCAGCTCTTCACTCTTTCCAGGATCATAGAGGGGGCTTGGGAGTATGCTCATCCAGTCTACATGTGTTTTGTGGACTTGGAGAAGGCGTATGACCGGGTCCCCCGAGAGATACTGTGGGAGGTGCTGCGGGAGTACGGGGTGAGGGGGTCCTTGCTTGGGGCCATCCAATCCTTGTACGCCTAAAGCGAGAGCGGTGTTCGGGTGCTCGGCAGTAAGTCGAAGGCGTTTCCGGTTGGGGTTGGCCTTCGCCAGGGCTGCGCCTTGTCACCAATCTTGTTTGTGGTTTTCATGGACAGGATATCGAGGCGTAGTCGGGGGGCATCCTGATGGCATCTTCCGTCTGTGACCTCCAACTCTCACTGGAGCGTTTCGCAGTCGAGTGTGAAGCGGTCGGGATGAGGATTAGCACCTCTAAATCTGAGGCCATGGTTCTCAGCAGGAAACCGATGGATTGCCTACTCCAGGTAGGGAATGTGTCCTTACCCCAAGTGAAGGAGTTCAAGTACCTCGGGGTCTTGTTCACGAGTGAGGGGAAGATGGAGTGTGAGTTTGGCCGGAGAATCGGATTAGCGGAGGCGGTATTGCACTCGGGTTAAGAGTGGAATGTACCAGTGTAAAGAGTGGAATGTATCAGTGTAAAGAGTGGAATGTACCAGTGTTAAGAGTGGCATGTGCCAGTGTTAAGAGTGTTATGTGCCAGTGTTAAGCACGTTAAGAGTGGAATGTACCAGTGTTAAGAGTGGCATGTGCCAGTGTTAAGAGTGTTAAGAGTGGAATATGCCAGTGTAAAGAATGGCATGTGCCAGTGTCAAGAGTGGAATGTGCCAGTGTTAAGAGTGGCATGTGCCAGTGTTAAGAGTGTTAAGAGTGGAATATGCCAGTGTAAAGAATGGCATGTGCCAGTGTCAAGAGTGGAATGTGCCAGTGTAAAGAATGGCATGTGCCAGTGTTACGAGTGGCATATACCAGTGTTAAGAGTGTTAAGAGTGTTAAGAGTGTAAAGAGTGGCATGTACCAATGTTAAGAGTTCCATGTTAATGTGGGATGTCAGGTCACCAGGCGCATTTAGCTGAGAGTGGCCAGTTAACCAGGTAGCCGGTCGAACCCGCAGGCCGCTGTTTGATCCCTTTATGAAACGTCATCTTTGAGGTTTTTGTCTTGTGTAATTCGGCATCATTCAGCACACTGTTTCAGCATCTCTCGGTTGGAAGCATGTGAGATGTGCCTCTGCTGGTGTCTCTCAGGGGAGACCAGAGCTTTTAGTCACCAAACATCTTAACTCATTATTGGAATTCCTATTTTGATTGTTAGAAAAATGATATAAACAGGACATTTATTAAAAAATGTGCCAGTGTTAAGAGTGGCATGTACCAGTGTTAAGAGTGTTAAGAGTGGAATGTACCAGTGTAATTCGGCATCATTCAGCACACTGTTCCAGCATCTCTCGGTTGGAAGCATGTGAGATGTGCCTCTGCTGGTGTCTCTCAGGGGAGACCAGAGCTGTTAGTCACCAAACATCTTAACTCATTATTGGAATTCCTATTTTGATTGTTAGAAAAATGATATAAACAGGACATTTATTGTTTATAATAAGTCTTGCAAGTAGGAGACCGAGTTGCCAACACGTAAAGGTCATTCTGCTCTGAGGTCACACGCTCCACGGAGCTCCACAGCAACATCGCTTCAACTACTGTGACTAAACATTAGTTAAGTTTTCCCAACTGGCTCTTTACATGCAGGATATAGCGAGAGCTTTCAGTGTGCCGCCTGCAGATGTCAGCGCAGAGGTGTGTGTGTGTGTGTGTGTGTGTGTGTTAGTGGCAGATATCTGCAGCGTGTCCTCTGATTGCTGCCATCAGCTAGTGGAGTTGTTTGAGGAGCCCGGGGAGATAAGACACATTCACACAGTTTCCTCCCCATTACATTTATCTCCACCTTCTCTCTCTCCTCCAGTCTGTTTGCTGGGATGTGATCGACCTCTCTGAGCTGCTGCAGACTGACGATGGAATGTTCTCTTTCTCAGGGCTCATAGGTTTGACAATGGATGAAGCATGAGAAGATGAGGATCTGCAGGAGGAGGTGGGATTAAGCCGTTAAACTGCTTTCCTTTATTAACATGGCCTATAATCCATTTAAATCTGTTCCCGTCTCCTGCTGCTCCGCCTCTATTCCGTCTCCTCCTTAAATCCCCTCCGATCCTGTTAACCTCCTCCTGAGGAACATTCAGGAACCAGCAGACACGGTGTGGCTTTAAAGCATTTTTCCACTTGTTCTTTAGAGGCGGTATCTGTGCAATCAGAACGCTAAACAAGGTGTTGGATAACAAAGGAGGAAAAAAAGACCTTCTCGCTTATTAATCCCTGACATCCTTCCTCGTTCTAAGATGTTTACCCCTTCAGCACCTACAAAACACTTCTTGCCTTTCCTAACTTTAGAATAGATTACGATTAAAACATCATTTTGGTTGTGGTCTCTTAATGAAGCATGTTTGAGGTTTGTGAGACTAGATTCACTTTTCCCTTCAAAAGTTATATTACGTTTGACAACGCTGAGGCTGAACACCTCAGTACAGATTAATCCGGCCACCCGGCATCTATCTTCAAATTCAACAGCAGTGTTTGAAAAACAGGAGAAAGTCGTAACACCAGAGAACAAGATGCCATGCAAAAGAACCCACTTTGAGCCAATTCAGTACAACGAAGAGCTTTCATTCTACGGGTTCATTTCAGAGCCGAAGCAGCTGGCAGAGCGACGGGCTGCAGAGCAACAGGCTGGTGTGTTTGTTTAAGATAAGAAAATCACTGATAATCAATACAAACCTCATCAATAAACTCTGCAGATAAGAGACCGACGCAGCTCCCAAAGAAAATACACAGATAACTGAGGAAAGTACAAGTCAGTCTTTCTCAAAAGAGTTAAAAATTACTTAGAAACAGGATTTGCTCATCAAAAGAAAAGAAAGAAATTTACTTTTTAAAATATAAAGGGTTAGTTCACTCGTGTTACTGCTAGTGTGCATTGTTTTAATGACATTGCATTTAATTATTTCATAAACACGTAACATGTTATAGCTCAAAAATTGTGCAAACAGACAAAGTTAAAAACCAGAAAAATGTCTTCTTACAAAGAGAAAAAAAGATCTCAAGCTACAAAAACATACTTTTCTTAAAACTCTTATGTACAGCTTCCTTCATATACACTTTATTCACGGGACACTGGGCACACTGGACAGAAAGGTTTAAAGAGCGCGTTCGCCGTTAAGAAAAAACGATACATTTCATGATAAAAACACATTTGGATTGGATGTTACAGTTGGTGCAGTGATACAGTTCAACTTTCAATCCTCAAAAAAGTCCCCAAATATTTCATCAGCCCGTCCTCCAGATGTGTTGTAGTCTGAGCAGCTCAGTCCCCTAAAACCACCAAACAGTCGGAGTGCAACATGCAATTTGTGCGCTTAAAAGTCGGAGGATGTTGGCAATAGTTCCATGAAGCAGAGTCCATGTTGTTTGGGTTTTTTAAACATCATCGGAGAACCAGAAGCAGCACCAGGAACAGGACGTAGCCGGGCCGAACTGTCCTCACCGCTGTGGAACGATACCAGAGCACCTCGTCGGAATCATCTGGGAAATGGAGGGACAGAAAATTAGTATTATTGTAATGTACTTCAGAACATTTCTGTGTATATATATATATATATATATATATATTGTATTGAGGCCGCTGTGTAATAATACACAACGTGTTCAGTATCACCTTTTTTTTAAGGTTATTTTTTTGTACTTTAGATCAACAGTTACTGAGACGCTGAGGCACAGGGAGGGAGAACTGGATGATACGTAGGCAAAAAAAGTAAATAGGTATAATTAACAGATATGGGAATGAAGATGTTTTCTCAGCTACTTTGCAGATCTTCCTTCAGAAGGTCCCGCGTGGAGCTTAGGACGGCTCTGAAAACGCTGTGAGGGGAAGTAATGTGTCTTTATTTAGCGGTGCTTGCGTTTTGCATTTCCGAATAAAAGCCTTGGAGCTGTAAATGAGTGGGCGGGGCCGGCGTTCCTTCAGAGGTGTGTGTGGGAATTCGACCCGGACACCCAAGTGGTGGCTCTTTGTTTGGGGGGGGAACGTGTGAACGACCGGGTTTGGAACGAGCCGCCGGGCGTCGGCGGCGCCGCTCTTTTCCCCCCGGAGAGCAGCATTCCTAAATCCAACAGCAGGAACTAAGCGCGGCGCTTCTCACCGCAGCCGTTGTGGAAGACGTCGGGGAAGCAGTGCAGGACGCCGTAGCCACAGCGGCAGTAGGAGCATCCTTTCTGAGCCCATTCTCCGTGAGGGATGGAACCACAGCTCCTGCGGACGCACACAGGCACAAAGTCAACCCACCGCAATGAGGCACGACAGCTGCGCGGCGGCGGGCCGCTGCTTCAGCATCAGGAAACATATATTAGCCAAAATATGTCAAACATACAAGGAATTTGGAACTTACCGGATGCGTTGGTCGTACTCGCAGCTCCTCCCGGTGAAGAACGGAGGGCAGGCGCAGAAGCTGCCCAGGATGCAGGTGCCTCCGTTCTTACAGCAGCTGCGACTCTGCTCAGCACCTGCAGGCAAAAAAAGGCCCTGTGAGTCCCGGGTAAAGTCCTGGACGCCTCCGCGTTCCACACACGGCCTGAGATCACGCACGCGGAGGTCCCTGACTTAACGCGCATCTACAGTAGTTTCTCCTCTGGCCCAGGAGGCCGTGAGGGCCGCTGGAGGCCGCAGCAGGGCCCTCGGACCTCAGGTTGAGCCTCTCCCTGCTAGTATCTGCGCCTGTGACATAAACCAGAGTCTCCATCTGGCAGCACATTCCTGCTCTCTGCTTCACATCAGCAGACAAACACTGAGAGTCTGAACAAACATCTGAAAATAACAGAGAAACACTAAAAGTAACCGAGGTCACAACGAGTCCCTGAGATACACAGATTGTTTCCCGTAGAACTTTACAAAGCTATTTAGGATTATCATAAAAATGATCACCGACCAAAATGTGTGGTTTAAAATAAATCACTCATGCAGCCTTCTACTCCTGTTTAGGGGATTGTACTCATTATTTAATTTGTTAACTTAATCCAGTCGTAGTTTTTCAGGATGGTTTAGTGTATATCTTTAATACTTCTGTTTTTAATGTACTTTCAAATTTTTATTTTCTTAAATATTAAAGATTGAACACAACGCCGTGTCAGCAATTAAGCGGTGCGTTATTGCAATGAAGTATACGTATGAAAGGGTTCTGTGCTTTAATTTATACTTCAACTACAAATCGCACTTGTTTTGTTCATGTAGAAAAAACGGACTTCCTTTTAAACGAAGGCGTCATCTTCTATGATCCTGTTTCAAACATTATTGTCCTGGGGGAGTTTTCCGTTTTGGGTTAAGAGGTGCACTTTCTTCTTCGTTGGTTTTGGGGCTGACCGCCCCCACCTGTGCATACAGAGGTGAAGTGTGAACTTACTGCCTGTGAGGCCGATGAAGGGCAGGACGGCGCTGGCGTCGCGGTGTTTACGGTCCCCGCTGTTTGGCGAGCTCACCTGGGTCAACTTGCCCAGGAAGTCGTGGGAGGGCGGCTGGGATTTCACCACCACAGAAGAAGAGAGATGAGAGGAGGAAGAAGATGGCGGCGAAGAAGTGGTCTGGCCTCCGCTACAGTCTTCTCCTTCACAGCCTGAGGGAGAAAAGGGAACAAATTCAGGGTTTGTCCTGGAAAGCCCCCATGGTGACATCATCATCCTCTTTAAGGGGGGGGGGGTTCCCACTAAGCATTCTATTACAATGGATTGATACCTTGCACTCCCCCCTTTACTGTATCAGTTCAATCACACACACTATAATTCATAGCTAATTGAAGTCACATTTCAAGTGAACCCTTGTTTATTTATTTCTTTGAACAGCAAAAATGTTTCTTTTCTTAAATCCCCATGTGAAGCTGGCGAATGTGTCCAAACAGTTGACAAAAAGCCTCAAACTGAGCAGCCTTCACTTGAAAATGACCGTAGTAACCGTTGATTTTGATTCCTCCTCGAACGCACACATTTTGCCCCGCAAACAGAAATCCAGCAGTGGCCTTCTGTTGGGAAAGAGGCTTCATTTCGACCCAGCATGACCCCAAATTAAAAAAAAGAATGAATGAATGAACCTAAATGACGTGTGGCATGTTTTACCAATTTATTTAATCCTGAGGGTTTGACTTATTCAATTAAGCTGGAGACGGAGTTGTTTTGGGGTATTTACTCCCAGCTGACATGAACATGCAGTGACAGTGTGATGGACGTGTTTCACTGACCTGCAGCAGAGTGGACACAGGTCACGGCCCACAGCACCACCCTGAAAGGAACCACATCTTTAGAGTCTCACAATAACAACACAGCGGTGTCATTCAAGAGACTCACACTCACCTGATCAGCTGCGTCCTCATTTTACCGACTTATTCCAACAAGTCCAACAAGCTGCACAGAAGGATCCTTCAACTCAAAGTGAAAAACTCTCCCAAAACAAACGGGCATCCAACGAAATGTCCAAGAGAACGAGTCCTTCCGTTTCTCCGTCCGAAGCAACACGAGTCCACGGATGGTGTTTAACCCACAGGCGGCTCCACGGACCCAATCCGCTCCGTTACGCACGTGATCGGTGATCCGGGTCTCAGTTTCTCCCGAAGCCTCCGTCTCTCCAGGTGACTCTCACACGGGGCGGGGCTTCCGGAGACACGCCCACTCCCGCTCGCTCTCTGTTTCCGCCCGTCTGACGTTCAGGTGGAATCAACAATAAAAAGACTGATGATGATGGTGAAGATAAAATCAAGCGTTACAGTTTCATCCTCTAAAAGTATCAATGTTTGTCTCTTAGAAACCCTTTGCTGAACTGAAAAGGTAAATAAATGAAGCATTATTCACTTTGGGTTATGGTTGCTTCTTTTTTAAGTTGCTTTATTTTATTTTATTCAATCCAATTCATCTGCATTTTATATCTTCTTTGATTGTGATCTATTTTTCCACCCAGAGTAATTCTTAACTCTTAATTGGGTAATAATGTCTGCCCTGCTGAATGTGTGAACCCAAAAAGTGAAACAAGAAAGAAACTCATGTCACAATAAACAAGGTGCAACATTTCTAATAACTCATAGAATACAAATATGTGTCTCATACGTAAGGACAGATCAGTGTCGGATTGTGGTTATTGGTTTTCACGGGAAAAAATGTAACTTCCTTCAACGAGGATTAACAAAACAAAGAAACATCCAACTTTATTACTACATTTATTTTACTTCATTTTCATCAATCTCTCCTGCTGATACGTTACAAGCCTTGTGTGCTTTTCAGGCTTCTACCTGTTTTTCCTCTTCCTTCTTAATTTCATATAAAAGCTTAATGTTTTTTCTTAAATGAAATAAATCAGAATGTACTCACTTTTCTTTGGTGTTTTGATTCATCAGCATCAAGTGAGCAAAGAGAAACATTTCCCAGATTTTAAATAGTGGAATTTCATTTTTTAAGGAGGCTTTTATCTATCTCCCTATACACTTTTTATATCTTTCTTTTGCAGTTAAACCAGAAAAAACCCTCCTCCCCTCCATTGGGTCCCAGTTAATCTGTCCTGCTTTGACCACGGGGGCACTATCAGAGGGGGAAATGGGTATTTTGTAATCTGCGCAGCATCACAATGCAGTCTGATCTCATGCTAATACACAGCAGGAGAGGCAGCAGCAGGAGGGAGAACTGGACCCGAACACAAGAGGAAATCTGCATGTGAAAGCTGCCAGACACAGAGGGGGAGAGGAAGGACAGATATGTGAGAGAAAGCACGGCTTTAACCTAATGTGATGATGCAAAGAGACTTGATGAATGTCTTGATTCCTGACTGCTGGGGGCTGCTGCTGCCATGTCAGCACGGACCTCCTTCCATCCAGCACCTTCTCACCTCCACTCAGTGATATCACAGTATTGGTTGTCTTTAATAGTGAATACATATGAACTCAAAAAGAAACCAAACTTCAGGGTCCTCTTAATGTTGCAGTTAGCCTGTAATATGAATTTAACGTGATACTCATCGAAACAATGGATACTTTCAAAGATGATGAAACAAATGAAATGGATCTTATTTACTAAAGAGTTTTATATTAAATAGTTTCAGTAAATCCAGGCGCCTGAGCGGCAGAGCAAAGTGAACAAGTCCCCATCATGTAATTATGTTTAAGCTGCCTATTTAAATAGTAATTTTTCAAATCAAAGACTGAGTATATCTTCTTTTTTAAATTGATGCTGTATTCGATTTAGAATCTGATAAACATATTACAGCTAAATAGTTGTTAAGAAAATGGTCGGTTGTCACAAAACAGAGCGGCTTCACTTCTTGAGAAAATTGATTCAATGACACTTTGCGGTAAAGTGCTTTTATTTTATTTATCCAATAAAACTCTTCATTATTTAGACAATTGTTATTTTTGTTAACCAACCAGGACTTTATCCTCTGTGAAGTCAGTGTGACTGAGCCTCTGTCTCTACCCGGTGGCCCCTACGCCCCCTAGAGGCCTCCAGAGGAACTCATGCTGTTTGACCCCAGCACGTGACCCCTGTATGGTGCTCACTGTGTTGTTACTCAGCCTCAGTTGGGGGTCAGCTGTATTTTGGGGGTTTTAATTCAACAAAATGAAACAATCTAATGTTAAAAAACTCAACAGATGTTACTTCTCCCCAATTAGAGGCACTATAAACAGCAAATATGGTTAATATTGGGGAGCGCAGGGCTGTCTCTCCTCATGGTTCCCACACGGTCAGCCTCCCCTTCAGGAGCTCCTGTGCCAGCTTGTAGAATATAAAACAGTTGTCGCATGTGATGTTGTGTTGTGTCCACGCCAACTCTCCTGCCTTGGTTTTTCACTGTAGACTTAGGAAGGTAAACAGGACCTACAAGTCCCACTGGTTTACCAGGCATGTGATATAAACGTGTGGGGAGGGGTCAGGGGTCACGGTGGACGGTCGATGTGCTCTGATGTTTGTTATTCGTAGATAATCAGCCGAGCCTGAAAAGTCTGACTTACGAATCATCATCAAAAATACGAATCATACTATATTTGTTTTGATGAAAACTGACACCACACAAGGGTGAGCTTATCTTCAGCGTTTAGGAGCACTGCGTCGAAAGGATGACCCGTTCTTTTCCCCGAGACCACTGCTGCTCTGACTACTGACACCCCAACGCGTATTTTAACCTGCTGCATCTTGTATCAGGTGCAGGAAAAAGAAACAACATTTTGGAGTGTCTCCACCCTGCTTCCCGTCTCTATGCTAAGCTAGGCTAACCACAGCCTGACTGTAGTGGACGACGGGGATGTCCACCTCATCTCACAGTCAGAAAGAAAGTGAAAATTCATGGCAAAGGTTAATCTACTTCATGAAAAACACTTTAATCAATAGTTATTGGCTCCGTGACTTCAGTCTGATATGTAAACGGGTTGTAATGTCATGAAATGCAGTGACATATTCACACATTATCCTCATATGTAGCAATGATCTTATTACATGACATTTCTAACATTACGCATTCGACATATTTTGACACGTTCTTCCTTAACGCCTGTCTTTGCTTTTAAAGTGTTCACATGGCGTCACCCCGTCTATGGGGAGTGTCTCTACTCAAAGAACTGCGTTTCTTGGCACTTCCGGGTTCAACCGGTTTGTGGCTGCTTGGTTATTTCACACCCTTTACTGTGTCAATTGACCCCCCGAATCTCTGAACTCAGGCAACACATTTAGCTTTGAGCAATCGGAGGAGAGTTACAAAAGTGCAATGCTGGACCCACGCGTGGGTTCGACAAAGCTAGCGGCAGTCACCCTGGAATTGGTAATAGAACAGGGCGGACGCGGCTACGCGTCTTGAGACAAAGTGTTGAAGGCCGCCCTGCACATCGGCGCGTGACATGCACGCTCATTGGTTGGAGGACCAGCGCGTTTAACATATGTATTTTTCACAGCCAGTGAACTGAAATGTTTGAACTAGAGACGTGCCAGCTCATCATTCTATGGACACACTCGGTAAGTATGAGGGCTGTTCACCAACATCTAACTTCCCTGAGCTCCTAAGTATTTCCCTCATCACCATTTCTGAGCCATTAGAACGTTTCTGCGTCCTCTTCTCCCGTGTCTGCATCCTTTGCTGCAGTCTTGTTCATCATCCAGCTGAGCGTCCACTCCCCGTTTGGCATGGCGTCCTCTTCGTGCGTCCGTCCCAAGTGTCTCTGACTCCGGTGCTCGGTGGAGAAACAAACCACCTCGTCCTCGTCCGGCTTCTTCCAGCGACAAATCCTCCACGACTCTCTCCAAGCCGCCCACTCCTCCATCTCCTCCTGCTCCTCCTCCTCCTCCTCCTCTGCTCCCCTGTGAGCTACTGCCACCATCCACGACTGCTTCCAGGTGGAGAAGGAGGAGCTCAGTTGGAACTGCAGATGGAGTGGGACATTGGATTTCCGTTTGATGCGTTGCTTTACTTTGGTTCTCTCGTTGTCTTCCTCCTCTTTCTTGTCTGCGTCCTCAAAGCCGCCGTCCTCCTCTGTTAGTTGGACCGCCGTCCCCTCTGCTTCACTGTCCTCTTTGCCCGTCTCCTCCTCATCTACTTCTGTCTCCTCGTCTATTTCTTCCTCACCCACTTCTTCTACGTCCACTTCTTTCTCCTGGTCTTTGTCTGCTTCATCCCCTTTCTGTTCTTCCTCCTCCTCTTCTTCTTCTACATCCTCCTTCCCTGTATCCAAACCATCATCTTCCTCCTCGTCATTTCTCTTTTGGTCTACATCTTCATCATCCTCATCCTCTTCTTTGTCTACTTCATTCCCTTGTGCTTTTTCTGCTTCTTCCTCCTCCTCCTCCTCCTCCTCCTCATCTTCCTCCGCCTCTTCTTCTTCCTCCTCGTTATTTTCCTTCTCCTGTTTTTGGTCTACGTCTTCATCATCCTCAACCTCTTCTTTGTCTACTTCATTCCCTTGTGCTTTTTCTGCTTCTTCTTCCTCCTCCTCTTCCTCTGCCTCTTCTTCTTCCTCCTCCTCTGTATCCACACCATCCTCTTCCTCTACATTCCCCCCCTTCCTGGAAACCTTTTCCTCCTCCTTGTGTATTTCTTTGTCTTCCGTATACACTTCTTTGTCCACTTCTTTCTCTTTTTCCACCTCTTCCTCCACCTCTGTATCCACACCCTCCTCTTCCTCTACGTCATTTCCCCCCTCCATTGCTACTTTTTCCTCCTTCCTGTCCAGCTCTAACTCCTCCTCATCCTCAGCCACATCTTGATAGTCAGAGTCTTCGTCTTCTTCATCGTCCTTTTCCTCTTCCTGCACATTGTCCTCCCCTGTATCGTCCTTTTCTTTTACTTCACATTTTGCCTCCCAGAAAACTGTGTCCTCCTTCTCATCAACCTCTTCATCCTCCTGTTCCTCTTCTTTGGCTATTTCTTTCATTTCAAGTATGTCCAACTCTTCCTCTCCATTTAGCGTGTCTTCTTCCTCGTCTTCATCTACTTCCCTGTCTTTTTCATCCATATCATCATCATCTTTTTCCTCCCCGTCCTTGTCTATTTTGCCTATTTCTATTGCATGTGTGTCCTCCTCCACTACTCCGTCTTCCTCGTCCTCCTTTTCTTTTTCCTCCTCATCAGACTGTTGTGTGTCCTCCCCGTCTTCATCTTCATCCTCTCCACCATTATGGTTTATGTTTTTCTCCTCCACCTTGTGTTCTCCCTCCTCGGAGTCGTCTCCATCCTCCTTATTCCTCTCCTTTGCTTCTTTCTCCTCTTGCTCCACATTTTTGTCTTTTTCTTTGTCCTCTTCATCTTCCTCCTCACTTTCCTTGTCTGTATCTTTTTCCTCCTCATTGTTTACATCCTTCTCATCACTGTCCTCCTCCTCTTCTTCCTCCTCCTCCTCATCTACCCCTTCATCCTCCTCCTTATCTTCTTCATCATCTTTGTTAAATTCTCTGTCCTCCTTCACGTGTACTTCTATATCCTTCTCTTCCTCGTCCTCCTCGTTTTTGCCAATATCCTCCTCCTCATCTACTCCCTCGTCATCGTCGTCCTCTTCTTCCTCCTGCACCTCTTCCTGCATCTCCCCATCTCCTTCTACATCCTCCTCATATTCCACTCCTTCGTCCTCCTCCTGTCCGTCTGTGTCACTCATCCTCTCGTCCATTTTGTCCTCCTCTGGTTTGATCCATCCTTTAGGAGTCCTCCAGGCCTCCGTCCACTCTGTGCTGTCCATGATCTCCTCGTCCAGCTGGGACGTGAGGAGGAGGTTTTTGTCTTCACGTCTCTTAGTCAGCATGGCGCTGTGTTCATGATGGGACTGCAGCGAAGACTGGCACCACCTGTGGACATGTAATGTTAATTAACGGTTGAGCATGTTCTAACCTGATAACAGCAGGACCCAGAAATATGTGTCTACAACATAAAAATATATCTGAGACGATACAAATAACACAACTATGGTGAAAAGACAAAAAGTCGTCTTGGTTTCACACAGGACACAAACGGTCCGGTGTCATTTCATCAGAGCAGCCTACGCTGACTGTCTCGCTCTTTATACTTTGTCAGTTTCTCTAACTACCTGATGATGATGATGACGAAGAGTTTACATTTGATGCTAGTTTAAAGTCTAGTTCTCTTGTTGCTAGAAGTGGCCTCGGTGCGTCGGTATAATAAGCCGAAGATCCCCGAACAAGTATCGCTACTTGGCGCGTTGGGAGTGAGACTATATTGGCTGTAGTCTATATTTCCACTGCAACAACCTGAAGATAACCAAACCCACACGTTTAGATTCCTTTTATAAAACAGAGACAAAGCTGTTTGCTCCAGTTGTACTATGCAGAAATACTTCAAACCAGCGTGTGACTGCCTTCACCGTTCCACATCATTTCTAGGGGAAGTTACGGTGACTTGGGAACAATGTGTGGATCTGGTCAGTGAAGCGACCTCCTAGTGTGAGTCAGGAGCTTTGAAGAACAGGTGACCTTCCACAACGTTGAAGCCATTGAAACCACCCACCTGGTCTGCTGCCTGAATCCCCAGCAGGAGCTCCAGTTTTTGCGGCGTTCTTCTTCTTCCTCGGGAGGAGCAGCGGAGAGTAGCCAGGAGTCGCTCCACCCGGGCATGAACACGTTGCTTATCCTCGTCATCACTATGGTTTTCGCGCTTGCGGTTGGCTCCTCGATGTCTTTGGTTTCAGGCTGAATACCCGACATCTTCCATGAACCCTCCCAGTCCGAAGGCTCTTCCTGTTTGACAATCACAAGGCACATTTGTAATATCTTAACGGGTGTTCTGGTTGCTCAGTGATTATGAATCATGGACATCTGACATTTTAAAGGCAAAAAGATTCCAATCCCCACCTGCTCCTCTAGTTGTTGTACTTGGTCAAACTTGTTGCTGCAGATTTGTTGATATTCAGGCCAGATACGATCCCAATTCTTCTTTTCCTGTCTGAAGGCAAAGTTCATCATCTTCCAAGTACCGGCCCAGACAGGAAGAGAAAACACTTCTATCTCAGTTTGGCAATTCATCATTCTTTCAAATAAAATGTCCGACTGGGATTGTTTCTCCTCCGAGCGCTCCAGCTGGGCAGGACTCCTCACCTGAATAATTGGAACAATGAAGACACAAGATGATTGACCAAGTGTTTTGCACCTATTGACCAGTTGTCTCCACTCTTTAATCTGGGAAGGTCATGAATGAATGAGACAGTGTGTGAGACAGAGGTGGAATGATTCATTGACAGATGGACGAGACAAACGCACCATGTGATCAGTTTTGAACAAATGTCTCAACACTTGATTGAGGCGGTTTGAGGAAAAGGGCTTTGTTCTGACATGGCGAACATTTAGTCTTTGCTGTTTTTGATGTCTGCGTCTTCACTGATATATATATTATGCCTCGTTACGTTAACGCATTATTATTGTGTTAACGCATTCATTCATTAAAGCAGACAATTATTTGATTGCATGTTAACGCAGTTTTAAAAGAATTAATTCTTTTGAAAGTCTGGTGCTCACAGGCGCTGAATACACATACAGACAAACTATGGGTTGCAGAACGTCAGTATGGGCTTGGCCTTCATCAACCAATGAGAGCATTTGTGGGTGGGGCCTAAGAATGCTGCAGCATGGAACAGAAAAATGGAGAAGGCTAGCAAACTCTTATTATTTTCTTATTTCGACTGAGATTCTACAAAGGAAATCCAGTAAAAAGATGAACTTCACAGACTAAAGGGTGTCTGCGCTGTAAGTACCAGTACTTAGTGCTGGACCACTTCATTCCAACAGGGAACACACTTAGATGCATATTTTATTGCTTGATAGATTTTCGAAAGATAGATAGATAGAGAAAACAGATATATGAATATTAACTTACTTGTTATGATAAATAACAACAATCTAAATAAAACATGGCTACCCTGACACTGGCAAATAGCTTTGGTTTTATATTTAATTACATACATGTTTTTATTAAAGTAAATAGGTAGTCAAATTTATTCATAGAATCCTTTTCACAGACTTGGATGACAAAGTGCTTCAAAGAATTCAACGAGAAGAGAAAAACACAACGTGACCGGCCAATGAATATCACACACACAAGAGAATGCACAATGTGAAACAGAGATTAAAGCAGGAATAAGACCTGGGTTTTACAAAAACGGCAGTTTAAAAAGGTGCATTTTGAGCTGCTGAGTGAACACGTTCACGTAGGGACGCAGGCAGAGCGTTCTACAATGGCCACAAACTGCTGCGACATCGTCTTTAACGGGACAAACAAACACTGTGTTCTTTTCCTTTTGTCTGCAACCAAGCAGACAAATTTCTATTATTCGGACCAATCTGACGAATCCGGGTAGAATGAGAACAAGTGCAGCAATTATTTAGAAACAAAGTCTTTCTGCATGATGCATTCCCTACACCTTTTAGCAGCAGCCATGAGTCACACACCTTTCGCATAATATGACCAACATTTGAACAATGTTCTGGGATCTAAGTGTCTTTTAGTACGGAATCAGTGTGTCAGTTCTAGTACCTGTTTCCAGGAGTCACTCCATTCATCAGCAGGAGACGCCCATTGGTCCTCCAGTCCGTATTCCTTTGGTTTGTATTCCCTGTTGTTAGTCAGCTCTATGGTTGTGAACCCTGGGATTTGGGTTTTTATCTCTTTGGCCTTCAGGTAGAGATACTTTGGTGGCTTCAGGCTCATCCAGGAGTCTTTCCAGCAGAGCTTAAATACATCCACTTCAACTTTACGTTTTGGCCTATGAAGTTTGGGCGAAGCTGCTTTCTTGGGGGGAGGAGGGGGAGCGGGCTCATGTCTGGGTTTGGGAGGAGGGGGGACTACTTTGAATTTAATTTTTGGCTTGTTTTCCTCTTCATCTGCTCCGCTGGTGAGCTTCTTGAAGTCTCCATTGGAAACAAGTGACCAGTGATAATTCCACTTTGAGAAAGATCTACACATTAAAACAAACAAAAGAGAAACAAATGGAATCAACTCATATATTGTCATAATTAGAGATCACATAGCTCTGGCAAATACAGACATGTGTTGCAAGCTGCGCTGCCAGTGTGAATAATACGGCGACCCCTGATTGCCAGTGGCTATTTTGCACACGACCTGCCGCCATTGTGCCAAGTTATTAACCGTGTTAGATCCACCTTTGTGTATATAAATATAGTGAAGTGAATGAGCAAACAAGTGTCTTGATTCTTGACCTGAGATATTTAGTGCTTCTATTAACTAGCTTCATAATTTAGTCAGGTCACAGGAAAATGGGTGTTCGGTACTCTTTAATCTGCATTGAACAGCATTTGTGAGGTATGCAAAGACGCTGGCCGAGATACTCGCACATGCATCGCATACCCACTGCAGGCACATTGTAGATATCCAGTATACTAAATATCTTCACCTGTTTAGAGATTCAGCACATAACACTGCAAGACACAGAGCTCGCGTCCGTCACGAGGGTGTAGCTGCAGCTTCGGTGTTGCTTGTCTTTAAGCCGTAATTGAGCTGCAGACACAGTGACTTCATTTCCTTACGCGAATAACAGATGATCCTCTGATTCTTTTACGAATTGGCTTCTTTTTATGTAGAAAGGCGTATGTAGAATATATGGAAACAATAAATTCTGTCCCATGGTTGAAAACTACACAGTGTGCTCTTGTGCCTCATGCAGCTCTTCTGTGTAGCATCTCATGACGTCAATAAATCCAGACTCGAGTCAAAATAACTTAAATACCTTTCAATACATGTTAATATCTTTAGTTCCTAAACAATCAGCATGAATCTAAAATTAAATAATCAATATTCCTCAAATTCCAATGAACTAATACGTACACCTCTTATAGAGAACACTGTAAGTATTCTGTAAACTGTAAACAGTTAATATATTGTTCATAGTTTGAAGTTAAAAAGTTTGATGCTTTAGTTTGAAGCCCTGTGTTTTGTATTCATTTATATTTACAGGGTACTTTAAACATGTCACGATGTGGTTTTATGTCCTGTCTTATTTTGTAGTTTTCTGCCACAAGTGTCCCCGGGTAACTACACTTCCTGCCTTGTCCTGTCGTCCCCTGTGATTGTCTGATCGTTTCCACCTGTGTCCAATCACCTGCAACTCCCTAGTGTATTTAAGCCATGAGTCTATTGTGTCACTTGTCGCGTCATTGTCGAACGTCAGTCATGTAGCGTAGAGGCCAAAACGACTTCAAGACTCCTAATGACAAAAGCAACCAGCTGACAGCTTTGAACGTCTCATAGTGTGAAGTCACCAGTTACAGGTGAGTAAGAATGTGCAGGGAAAACCTGATCATCTCTTAGTTAGTTCAAGTCCAGTTTTAATTTAATCTTGTCCAGTTTAGGAATATTTTAAAGCTCTTTACTGCTTTAGATTCAAAAAAGGGAAAGACATGACATATCCTCACATTTTGTGGGAACTTTTCTTCTTCCATTCGGCCTCCTGTTTGCACTGGTCGGCCACGCTCTGAGCCTTCTGCTCCCATTGGTCTCTGAGCGACCCGTTGCTGAAAGTTCTCTTTGACTCCTTTTTTGACAACATCCTGTTGCCTGTAAGACACACACAAGCAAAGAAAACCGCAAGGTAAATGTCGCTCATGGTGTCATGTTGCATACCTACAGTCCCTGTCTCTCGTCCGTCCAAGTGCCGGGGAAGGATCACAGGACACCGGATACTTGCAGTGCAAGCACCGACCCATTGAGACTTCATTTACCTTTGAGTAATCCCTCACATTAGGGCCCCTACTAATGATTATTTTAATGAAATCTGGCCATATTGTTTCTATAATCAATAAAGCATTCATAAATTGTGCGACTGTGTGATACATGTCCTGCTGCAAACCCATTTCATGAAAAGTCCCATGCACTACTTTTCTGTCTTTCCGTCCTGTTTCCTCAGTGAACATAGAAAAAGCCACTAGACAAATATATGAAGCATTATGTATGCATATGCAGAATTCATACATACCTACAAAACAAGATGGATAATATTATTAATCTGGTTTTGGTTCCGTCTTGAGTGCAGTGGATCTCTTGTTGAAGACCAACTGGTCAAACAATGACGCAACACAACAGGCGTCACGCTATAATTAAACACAGGTCAGCAATGTACTTCAAGGAGCATCAACATCCAGGAAACACCATAGTGGAGATGCTCTTACTACTGGTGGCTTTAACATTTTTAATAAAGGTGTAATGTGTGAGTTCTGGCAAACTTTACCCCAAACCAAAACAGGGCGGTATCTCACCTCACGGTCTATACCTTTTTAAATGTAGAGCCACTACAAGCCGACTAAATAAAAGCAGAATTTGCTAAATTAAACAGGCGTAAAATAGAGCTCACGGTCTTAAATTCTTGCCGTCTGGAAGATGGACTCTGGGGCTTAGCAGTCTGCGTTGATAATGAGGCTGACTAATCCAAATAATTGTGACTTAAAGTTAAGAAATGAGCTCATGTCTCAGGCCCGTGCATGTGATGATGGTGAAGACCCCCAGATGAAAACTGCTGAGACTCAAATAACAGTGACCTCAACTTCTAGAGTGTGACTGGTCTCTGCTCCTGGTTTACACAACATGTTTATGTGTCAGAATTGTTGGATGGTTGAATTTTACCACCATGGAAATATTCAGAAATGTTTGAAAGTTCCATTCATAAAATGTTAACGTCCAGGTTTCTGTGCTTGGATCCGCTTCGCAAAAAGACCCATAGGAACATGGCTCAACGTGTCACTTCATGAACAATTTTCATTGGGTTCAAGTTTCAGAATTAAATACTTTCAAATGACAGATCAAAAGATTTATTTTAATCACAAACATTCCAAAACTTCCGATTGGTAAAGTCTAATGTGGCGTCGAGCCGCCGGCCTGTTGAGAGCAGAGACCTGGAGCTGATTTTAACTCCACACGGAACCGCTAACAAAATACATTACACTGTGTTCACTTGGTTACAACTTTGGGGTTTTATAGTATAGTTAAACAGTGTTTATCAAGGAGATTAATACTATAACACATTTTAACACAGTTAACCCAACTTTGTTTATTTCCGGTCTCCGTTCCGATGACACAAAACCCTCTCGTTTACATACATATGTATAAAATGTTATATGATCAAAAGAAATAAAACGGATCCTGACCTACCTGATGTCTTTCTGTCTCTTTCCCTCTTAAAGTCTGTTTGTCTGTTTACATTCCCTGCTGTGACCAGTAACAGTTAACGTTACGTTAAACGCCTTACACTCCGTCTGCTCTGGATATCTGCTGTGTGGTGGTCAGACTTCCCTCGCTGCTAATTTTACATCATACGTTAAAAGATCCAGAGCTGCGGCGCTAATTTTAGTGTCAGGGTGAGGCAACGGGATCCGTGAGCAGCCAGGAAATGCAGAGAAGCGGCTTGAATTGAACGAAAACACGTAAGTGAGATCAACAGCTGCCACAACATCAACAAGCTCATGTCAGATGTGAGCCGGTCTGAGGCCGTCACAGGCCCGTGTGCTAACCAGAGCCTCGCCATATACACTATACTGTCAAGTGTCCAATAGCAGCGCCGCCTCCAGACCTCCCTCCCCCGGGCAAACTGCCAATCAGCATGCAGATTGTATCGCAGCTCTCGGCTCAGAGTTGTGGGCATCCAGGGCTCTTGCAGTAAAGGTTGTTCCCCAAAACACGTTGGGGTGACTGACATTTGGTACACACTAAGATGTAGGTTGACATGAAACTCACAGAAAGGTCAGGAATGAATCTTTGGACATAAAAACTAAAGGAGAGAAATACAACTAAAATCAATCAAGTGCTTTTCAGTAAGACATTGAGAACCAATACGATGGCGTTGCCACTGAAATGTAAACTTACCGCTGTCAGTAGTAGAGAACATGAGTGCAGGATGTGGTCCTGCACGTTCACATAACAACGTAATGGCTGAATGTTGCCCGGACCACCTCTGAATATGATCTGAGCAATCGGACGCCAAAGCTTCTTGGCTGCATTCACATCTGCCCACATCTGTCCCTTTGTGATCAGGTCACCGAGATGCTTGTTGTAAATCACCTTATGCTGTCTAAATGTCAGACTCTGGTGGACATAATGTAGAATAACTCTGAACCCACTGAGCTTGAATCCTTTACCTTTGCTATAAAAGGCACCTGGGGTACCCAGGTAACTAAGCACCTGTACACCCCTAAAATACCTGTTTATGTCAGGCCTCTTATGTGTCTCAGGTCTCATCATTGACATCTGATTGCTCTGTCCAGCCCAAACAACCAAACATTACATCTTACTCTCGTTGTTGTACGTGGATCAAAAAGCATGACTGCATTCACACTTGTGTTCACAATGGATACCTGGCCGGGCGGATCGTAATACACCTGTACTTTCCCGTGGTCTAATTGCGATCCAATCCCCCAAAACGCCTTATAAAGTAATGTAAAGGGGGCAACAGGGTGGCCATATATATATTTTTTTATTTTATTTTATTTTACTCCAACTATCCACTAGAGGAAGCCACAGGTCGTCTGATTGTTTCACCTGATGCGTGACATGAAAAAAAGATGAAGACATAACAAGAGCGACCACAGGAAGTGTTATTTGTAAAGAACGCTTTGTTCGCATAAATGTAGGTCATATATGTGTTTGTTCAGGACAAGTGGACAAAGCAACTGACTGAACTCTCTGGATGTGTAAAAGGACCACTTGGTGGTACTTGTGCTAAAGCAGCCAGCAGCAGAAGAGCCTTCCTCCTGTAACGGGATCCTCAGGTCACCCTGCTGCTGATGACACAAAGCTGCACGCCAGGAGGCCCTCAAACAGGCTACGCTAGTATTTTTACAACAACCCCTCTTGAGTTATTCAGCAAGTCTCTCAACCTGCAGATTGTTGAATATTAATTTAAAGCACCTGTACTAGTAGGTGTCCTTCTAGTCCAAATCCACGAGTCTGATAACCATTGAGCTTCTTCATCTCTAGTTCTTAGTTGATTTGCATGTTGCTCTTAAATTGAGTTAAGCTGAAATATTTTAGGGAACGTTAAGTTTCTGGGAAGCCTAAAGCGATCAGTGAGGCCTTGAAGGTTCAGCTCATCAGAAAGAATGTGTTAATTATACCGTGTGTCAACACAGGACGATACATCCTGCTTTCAGTTTATGAATAACAAACTTTCCCGTCTGTTCCTGTTGCTGACGCCCTGCTCCATTTAACTGTCAACTTCTCAAATAAATTCCTCCTACAGCAGTTTGTTGGGTGACATTTCTCTGATTCCTGAGCCAGTTAGTCACAGATCATCTCCGTCCATCTGCCATGGCTGGATACGGATGTTAGATGTGCCATTTTCAACATGATGTATATTTTTTTAGGGTTGTCAATACAGAACTAATTCATCTCACATTTTGAAATTCATTAATTTATATCAACGGTTTGTTTTTCTTCTGAAGATAACGAGTAATCACTTTAGAAAGCTTGTGTTTTAGACATTGTTGTTACATTCTATTTTTTTCAACCTTGCTCTTGTGTTACCATCTCTTATGTTAACGGGTCGGTTTTGACCCTTGTCTTAAATCAGCTGTAAAACACACTCAAAGCAATTATCATCCAATTTGTCTCTCATCTCTTAGTTACCTTGTTAGGCTTCCTTATCCATGAAAATATTGATTTTAATATTTTAGTATGAATTTCTGGGCCTTTCCTCACCACGTCTATAGCGAGATGACCTGACATTTGTTGGTTTTGTGGAGGTATGTTGATGACGAGGTAGATGAGAATCCCCTGAAGCGCACATGATGGGGAGAGGAGCTGGCTGTCAGTACATTTATGATTTTAGTTTGGGCTCTAATTATTATAACTGGTTCAAAACCGACCCTAACCACCTAAATGTCATCATTTCAACCACAGCATTTTATGCATGGGGTCGTCGTGGCACAGGGGGTAGAGCGGGTGTGCCGGGAACCGCAAGATTGGTGGTTTAAGTCCCGGCTGCCCCATGTCTCAAGTCGAAGTGTCCCTGAGCAAGACACCTAACCCCTAATTGCTCCCCGGGCAAAATGTAAAAAAGCCATGGGTTTAAAGTGTAATGTAAGTCGCTTTGGATAAAAGCGTCTGCTAAATTACCTGCAATGTAAGAATTTTATAATTTAGTGTAAAAAAGGTTTTTGTTTTATTTGTTGTCCAAATAGTCAAAAAAGCATTTATGAATTTAAAACCTAAAACTGTCATGACAGTGGCCGAAGCAGGACTCAAATTCAGATTTCCAAAAAATAATTTTTATTCCAAAAGATCAAAATGCCTATGGGCAAAGCACCAATCTGCAGGATTTACCAGCGTACACAACACATTCAACATAACGACTCGACAAAGGACAAGAGACACGCATGGTTTAAATATACTGGGAAGGTGCAGGTGATTGGACACGGGTGGAAACAATCAGGGACACAGAAAAGAAATCACAGGGGACGACAGGACAGGAAGTGAATCTAAACCAGGGACACAAGAGGAAGAAAACTACAAAATAATACAGGACACAAACCCACACCAGGACAAAAACAGAGAGCTATTCCACAAAACCAGGATAAGGGATTAAGCTGGAATATTCATGTTATACTGGATGAATTTAGCTTTGACTTGGTTAAATTAAAGCTACAAAGAATAAATCGCCATGGTTACTTGGCTAAAATGAATCCTGGAGTCTCATGTATTTAACAGTTATTCCGTTGTCTTCTGGATGTGTTCAGATTTGTTTCCATTAACATGCATCACTTGTCACTATTGCTGTCACCAGTTTGATTTTAAACTCTACTATTGCAGTTGTTTAGATCAGTGGTCCACAACCTTTTTTGCCTCACGGACCGTTTTCATGTCAGACAATATTTCACGGACGGTCAAGAGGGTCTGGCGGATAATAAACACGTCAAACTAACAGCGGGGTTAATAGTCGTTGCTGGGGGGGGGGGGTGTTCGCTGGAGGGAGAAACTAACGTGCGCAGTGAGGAGTGAACAATTGTAAAGGTGATGAGGGCGATAAATAAAGTCCCATTCACCTGTTCCTTCCCTCACCGTGATGCCCATTTCTGAAGCACGTGTTGGATGAAGAAGCACTGATACTGAGAGAGTGATTGGAACAGATACTTCTTTGTCACAAATAACATTAAAGTAGGGGCACTTTCGTGACTTTATTATGGGTTAACAGAACAAGTGATCAAATCTGCTCTGTACATGGCCAGATTTGATTGACTTGAAAGATGACCTAGATATGGCTTCTATTTGGCCATTTATCGGCAGGTATGATGGAATCAAGAACTTCCATAACTCATTCCAACCAGAGTGACGTGACGGGGCATCTGCCCGTCCGGGCCAGACTGAGGACATCAAAGATTCTACCCACTCCTTAAATAACTTGTCTAGGGTTTGGTCCTCCATCTCACGGCACTTTGCGGAGGCAGCCCCTCTCTTGGCACGTGATTGTGTGATAAAAGGACAAAGCAGGAAGTGAAGTGAACCCAGGTGCACCAGAGGCATGAAACCACAACATAAAACAATACGTGGACCCAAACCGTGACAGATTGGCATCCAGCCCTTATCCTCTCTGATTGTTTCTTCTTCTCAATGTTACTGCATACATGCATCCTTTTTTTGCTCGTTTGTTATAATCACCCTACGGCCAACAGATTTCGTAGACATAGTTCGGTCTTCGATCTTCGTACTGGCGCCCTGTAGGAACCTATGGCAGTTTTCTCAAAGCCTTATGGTCGCTGGGTTGTCGCTGAGGTGTGTGTTGATGTTGAGTTGTTTGTTCTTTCACGGCATAGTGCCACAGGGTAGGAGAAGACTCCACCCAGGATTGCTCTATGGGTCCATGAGGCGCTGGAAGGTGGCCGGGGCACCGAACAACCCGAAGGGAAGCGTGGTGAATTGGTATAATCCAAACGGAGTGGAGAAAGCCGACTTTTCCCTGGACTCTGGTGACAAGGGAATCTGCCAGTAGCCCTTGGTCAAATCCAGTGTCGTAAAAAAAACGCGCGGTGCCCAATCGGTCCAGGAGTTCGTCGACCCGGGGCATCGGGTACGCATCAAACCGTGACACCGCATTCACCCTGCGATAGTCCACGTAGAACCTCATCCTTCTTGGCGACAAGAACGATGGGGCTGCACCAGGCGTTGTTGGACTCCTCTATTACCCCCATCTCCAGCATAGCGGCCAATTCTCGCTGAACAATTTTCCTTTTGTGTTCAGGTAACCTGTAGGGCAGTGACCGCACCGTCACGCCCGGTGACGTCTCAATGTGATGTGCTATGAGATCCGTGCGACCTGGCAGAGAGGAGAACACATCATTAAATTGGTCTTGCAACCGGGCTATGTCCGCTTGCTGGGCTGCAGAGAGATGGGCGTCAAACGGAAGCCGGGTCGGATCGGTGGACTTTGGGACCTCTGGCCCCAGCTCCTCTCTCTCCGCTACTGCAGAAACCAGGGACATGGACGAAACCAGGGACATGGACTCCACCTCCCTCCATGCTTTGAAGAGGTTGAGATGGTAGATCTGTGTGGCCCCACCCCTGTCAGATCGCACCACCTCATAGTCGACGTCCCCTACCCGCCGTGTAACCACAAAGGGCCCTTGCCACTTGGCGAGTAGTTTCGAGCTAGAAGAAGGAAGCAATACAAGTACTTTCTCTCCCGGTGTAAATTGTCTCAGCTTGGCCCCTCTGTTGTACAGCCGTTGTTGATGCTCCTGGGCCTGGAGAAAATTCTCACGTGATAACTCACCCAGTGTGTGTGTGTAGTTTGGCTCGCAGGTCTAGGACGTACTGAATCTCGTTCTTACCGGGGCTCGGACCCTCCTCCCAGTGTTCTTTAAGCAGGTCGAGCCCCCCCCCGTGGTTTCCTGCCAAACAGCAGCTCGAAGGGGGAAAACCCTGTGGAGGCCTGGGGAACCTCCCGTACTGCAAACAACAGAGGATCAAGCCATTTATCCCAATTACGTTCATCGTCGTGAATAAACTTACGAATCATGAATTTTAATGTCTTATTCAGTTGTTCAACCAGGCCATCAGTCTGGGGGTGATACACACTGGTCCGGACAGACTTAACCCCCAGTAATTCGTACAGTTCCCGCAGTGTGCGTGACATGAACGAGGTGCCCTGGTCAGTCAGAATCTCTTTCGGGATTCCGACTCGGGAGATGACCTGAAACAGCGCCTGTGCAACGGCACTGCCTCGGGATATCGGGTTGCGTAATCTACCAGAACTAACACAAAGCGATTTCCTGACCTGTTTGAGGGTCACGACTCACTCTGTATAATCTGTCGATAATCAGTGAAAAGTGCAGGTATGATAATGCTGTGTCGGGGCGCACCATTTGACCATCAATTCGCATCACTTGGTCAAAGGCAAAGCGTAGAGTATCATCACGAGACTGGTACCCCGTAGAAAGGCTGGATCTCGCGGGGACGGCCGGGCCCTACTTTGTGGTGTGGGGACGGGCTGTGGTGATGCGGCCGGCCCACCGCCCTCTCCCGGCCCGACAAAGTGAACCGCCAGGGGGTCCTCCGCGAGGATGACGGGGGCCTCCAGCGTCGCCGGCCGGTGGTAACGGACCCAGGCCGCGGTCCGCGGCGGCAGACCCTCCAGTAGCTGTTCCACCACCACCGCCGGCGCTCCTCCCGTGCCCTCCGGCTGCAGCCACCTGTTGGCCGCGTCTCTGAGCCTCTGTGCGAACGCGAATGGGCGGTCCCCCGGCCCTAGCCTCGCCTCCCGAAACCGTCTCCTGTGGTCCTCGGGGTAGTGCCCCAGCCGGTCCATGATGGTCTGTCTGTCTGTGCCTCTCCGGTCAGGAGCGTCAACAGGCGGATCGCCTGTTTCCAGGAAACATTTCCAGGAACGGCAGCGGCTGGCCAGGCTGCCAACTGCTCCAACACGTGTCTGCCGGTCCGCCTGCGCCTGCAGCGCCCCTAGGAAGTGCCGGTTGGACTCGGCCTGCTCGCGCTGCATCGCTGCAATCTCCCCCAGCATCCGGCCGAGTGTGATCGCCAGCTGCATCGGTCCCTCTCCGTCATTTACGTCCATCCCTGGCCGGGCGCCACTGTAGCAGGTTCAAGCTACCACCTTTGGGGTTCGCGTAAGGACGCACGGAGAGACGATTCTTCAGAGCCATATGTTTTATTTTATTTCCTTGCAGTGAGCAGGTTTAGCGTGGTTGTCCTCCTCGGCTCTGATCCGCTCCGCTCCTCGGACTTGCCCCTGAGCGTCTGCTGCAGAGTCTTTTCCTCTCCAGGTCCTGCTCACTGCTTTTCAAGAGATACGCAATCAGTTCTGATCATTTCCACCTGTGCTCCTTACTCTCCTGCCGGCACCGTCCCCTGAACAACTCCCCCGCTCTCCCCCCTGCAGCTTAGCTAACCACACCCCGCCGCCACAATGTTGTTAATACATCTTTTGTGATAAAACCCCTCCTAATAATACATTTAGAAAAATGTTAAAGATAACAAGTAGGTGTACTTGTACGTTAACACACACACACATACAAACATATACTCTCCTAATACTTCATAGAGACGTCATACCATACGCATGTATGCATAGGTGCACTTATACAAAATGCTTGTATACACCCGAACAAAAAAGGTTTGAATGGAACATGAAAGCAAATATATAGTCATTTACAGTAAAAATAATATGTTTAGGGGCTTAAAGAAAAGAAAGGTAGTTGGTAGACTTCATCCACCATGGAGCATGAATCCAAAATACTGTTTAATTGAGTTTTGTATAAACACAGTTATTAAAGTTAGAGATGTTCAGGTAAAAAATGACAGATAATTCCTGATTGATTCAAGCACGATGTTGTTATTATGCACCAACCACCATGTCAAATTCCTTGTAAGTCATGCTTCAGCAAAAAATGTTCCTGATCCGGACCACGTTTGTGACACCAACAAATATTAGCACGTTTTGGTCTCTATGAGTAACTTGTGGGCAGATGAGGGAAGTTGGACACTTAAAAGGAGCCAGAACAGTATGTACACATGTACAGTACGACCCATATGCTCACACGTACATGAGACACCGTTTGCCTCGGACCATTTACAGCGCAGAAATTTGAGCAAACAACAGATATACTGAGAGTAAGTTACCATGTCTCATGTCACATGTCACACAGTATCATGCTCCATGTACTGTCCATCTCAGACAAGAGCGTATAACGGAGTTCTGCTCTTCCTCGGTGAATCTGCCGACCTGGATGACCAGCAGGAAGGCGTGAGGACCAGGAGTGGACACCTGGATGCATTTTGCAATCTCTCTCGTTATAATCTCTGGACTTTTGGACGTATCCAGGATCCCAGGGGTATCGATCACGTCTATGTGTCTGACACCGATGGCCCGTTCTGCCCTGCAGCTCAGCGTCACGGATTCCGCACTGGCCGCAGAGTGGAAAACCTTTTTACCCACAATGGTGCTGCCCACGGCACTCTTCCCAACTCCAGTTTTCCTAATCATCACATTCCTCAGGGGAGCACCTGCAAACAGTGGAGGAATACACAGAGTAAAACCCATCACATAGTTAGTACAAGGGCTGACCGCAAGATGCTGAAAGGTACTTTTAGATTTTATAACTTCACCTCTGGGTATCGATGAATTTACACCCATCTCGCTCCGTCTTGGACTTGGACTTGAATGAGATGAAGCAGAGCTCAGGAATGTTTTAGTAAGTGTGACATTAGTGGATCCGCCTTGTGGGCGGATCATTAATATCACCATCAGTCATCCATCAGTCATCTCTTGAATGCCTACTGAAAATAAAAACTAACATTAAGAAACTGATACATTTTGTTGCTTTGTTGAATGAAATGAGAAGAAAAGCAGCACGCTTCATACTAAGGTGAAACCTTAGAGATGGAGACCCCACATCCTAAGATGTACACCAGCTCACTGTCTGTGTTTGCTGTGAGAAAGTTTGAAAGCCTTGTTTGTTTCCATCATTGTTTGTGTTTATAACAGCACAATGTTTGTTGCATCCTCACAGGATCACATCTCATGACTCCGTCCACCTCACAAGATGCCTTGGCAGTAGCAGCACCTGAACGACCGTTGGTATGCTGCGGGAGATACAAAACCACACGTATATCACAACACAACTTTTTGGCATTTGCTGAGATATTCATAGATGGTTGTCAGCATGAAAATGTTGATGAAATCATTTAAACAGATACTTTGGCCATTTTCCTCTAACTTTATCTTCCAGGTGACAGTGTCCATACGGCGGGCGATGGCATATTCAACATTGTTCTGCTGGGACTGAGTGGGACTGGGAAGAGTGCATCAGCAAACACCATCCTTGCTGCTCTCGGCACCAAAAATGATTCCAAACACCTTTTTAAATCTGAGGCAAACTCCGTAATAACAACAACCCGGTGTGAGAGCAAATTGGTGAAGAAGTCATCGAGGGTAACGGTGAGACTGGTCGACACTCAAGTTCACTCATAATGAGATAGTATCTCATGAGATACGATGATGACTTTGACTTACACGACATTACTATACATGCAGCTGTCACTTTTATCCAAAACGCCCATGGTTTGACATTTTATGTGGAGTAAATGGGGGTTAGGTGTCTTTCTCAGTGACACTTCAACTTGGCACAGGGAGCAGCCAGGATTCGAACCGCCAACCTTGTGCTGCACAGCACACCCTCCCTATCCCATGCGCTGCCTTCGCTGTCATTTCAGCCGCCGGAATGTAAAGATTATAAATATTTGTATTATTCAGAGTGTCCATTGCCTAAAAGTCATTTGAGTGTTAATCGTGACCGACTGCTCCTGGACGTGACGTCAGACGCGTAATCTCAGTTCATCCAGAACACCTGTCAGTTCAACATCGGAGGAGTTTCTCATTGCCTCGTCTCTCCAAGTAACGTTGGTAAGTGTTATTTGCCTTCATGATTAACATTCTCCTTCCTTACATCTTGTTGTCTTCCTCATCTTTGTAATTTTAATACTTTACCAATGACAGTGTTTCAAAATATTAAATTTTGGTTTGTTTTACAGAGGCACTGGATTAAGGACGCCAGCCGTTTGCTGCGGTCAATTGAAAGTGTTCCATAGCGTATTGTTGCAGTTAGTTTACCTTGTCCCTAATGATCTTATGATTCATTTTTTTATTATTGTATACATGCTGCATATTTTATGTTTTGTTCTTGGTTACAAATGCCTAGCATTTTTGTCTTAAAGGCATCTAATAAACTCCAACCACTATGACCGAAATTATTTTGTTCGTCTTTCTTTAATTTGTGGGGAATTAAATGCAAAAGTATACGGTTATAAGTAAACGGTAACATCCTGGTATTTATAACACAAAAACAGTAATCATATGGTAACAAACTGTAATCCAATATACGACAACATACCGCAAATCATGGTAGGGCACTGTAAATAAAACAGTAAGTTACTAGCGTCGACTGCCAGTAAATTGCTGTTAATTCATAGTAAAGTTTGTTCGTTTACGGTAACATACAGTAATCCATTTTACGGTAACATAGTGTAAAAACCATTTACGGTAAACTGTAAATTCCTGGCGTCCTTGCTGCCAGTAAAATACCGTTTACGGTGCCATTTTTTAGAGTGTAGCCAAGAACGCCGTTGCACGAGCTCAACAAAACAGCTTGCTAAACCTGTCAAGTAGCTTCTGAAAGCTTGGGTTTGTGCCAGATAAAACTTACCACTACTTCCCAAATACAAAATATATATATACCAAATAAACACATTATTATTATTATTATCTTTCAGTGTGTTACGTCCCTCGACTGATGTCTAGGGGAGTAACAAATGAAAATAAACTATAAAAGAAGGACATTTTAACCAAAAGAGGGATTTATTTCATAATAAATCCAAAAACCTCCATATCAGGTTCAAACGAAAAATCATACTGTCCAACAGTAGAAACAAAAATGCCACCACAAACAATTACCAGCACAATCGGCAGACACAGACTTAAACACTCTCTGCAAGTTGCATGCCTTCAACTGCCAGCTCATCCTGCTCTTCCTGGCTTCCATAGCCTTTTATTCCCCTTTTGCTCCAACCAGCTGATTGCTTCCAGGGCCGCTTGGTAAGGAGTTTCACCTGGTAGTTCCAGTCAGGATGCCGAGCTACAGAGAGAGAGAGAAAGTCTAGTCTGGAGCACTCAACAACGAGGTGGTGGACGTTTTCTGGCCGAGAGCAGAAGGGACAGCTATCTCCTAAGCCAGGATTGAGGTGTACCAGATACCTGTTAGTAGCTATGGCCCCATGTACTATCCTCCACTGGAGGTCCCCAGTCCGTTTGTCCACCGGGGATTTGTACAGGGACCGCCAACAACACTCCGGGGAGGATCCCCTGCCAAAAAACTCAGTCCACCTCGAAACCTTCACTCCGGCCAACGCACGCAAGCAAGAGACCTTCACACTTACTTGGTATGCAGCTTTCCTCCCCAGACCTTCAAAGTCCCCCAACTGTGGAGTATTTAGAGACAGCAGGAGGTCCTCCTCATCCTTCCACTGCCCGACAGCAGGACAGACCTCCAGCGGTGGGAAGAGGTACTCCCCTTCATCGTCCCATTGGTCAGATATTGTCCGATCTCTGACAAAGTCTCTAAAGACTTCCGGCAGGGAAGCCCAGACCTCCTCCACCAGCCTGCGCAGCAGTCTGCCGGACCGGACGCCGCTCAGCTCCGCTAGATGAGGGATGGAGGTCTTCACTAGATGACCCAGCTTCACACAGCCGGCCTCCCTCAGTCTGGATTTGATGCTTACGGACGTCAAGACCTGGGACATGATGTAGCTGTTTCCGAACAGCGGCTCTTCAAAAAGCCACATCCCCAGAGTCGTCACAGATGTCCGCTTAACTGACAAGATCTGCCATGCCTGTAGAACCGACTGGTAAAAAAGGTGTCCAGTCAAGTCCACTGACTGGGGCTGCTGCAGTCTGAAGGCTGTGATGTGTGATGCGATGTCCACCAGTCCCTGTCCTCTCTCCTGGACCGGCAAGTACAGCACCGCAGCTTTCAGCCAGTGAAGCCCTGACCAAAAGAAGTCCACGACTGTCCGCTGGATCTCTTCGATCAGGCCCCGTGGTGGAGGTAGAACTACCAGTCTGTGCCAGAGGGTCGAGGCAACCAAGTTATTGGCAATTAGGACCCTCCCCCTGTAGTAGAGCTGAGGTAGCAGCCATTTCCATTTAGACAGCCTGGCACACACTCGCTCCACAGCCCCCTCCCAGTTCTGCCTTTGAAACTCATCTGTTCCCAAAAAAACACCCAGGACCTTCAGACCTTGCCTTCCCCATCTAATGTTCCCTGGTAGCTTTGGCGTCTCTTTGTCTAACCACTCCCCAACCTGCAAAGCTTCACTCTTTCCCCAGTTTACCTTTGCTGAAGATGCCCTCTCAAATAAAGCTAAACTGCTACCCAGGAGACTGACATCCCTCTGGTCTTTAACAAAAACATAAATGTCATCAGCATATGCTGACACCATCAGTAAGGGCCTCTCTGGTCGTCCCGGCAACATCAGTCCTGATAGATGTGATCTCAGCCTGTTCAGAAGGGCTCAATGGCAATGTTATATAACTGACCGGATATGGGACATCCCTGCCTGATGCCTCTCTGCACCTGAACCGGACAACTCAACGTTACCCCCACCTTCACCAAACGAGTAGCTTCTTTATACATCAAACCCAACAGTGACATAAAGCCTTCACCAAATCCAAATGCTCTTAAAGTAGAAAAAAGAGAATCATGATCCACCCTGTCAAATGCTTTCTCCTGATCCAATGACACAATACCAACATCAATTTCATACAGTCTACAAAGGTCCAACAAGTCTCTCATTAGAAAAATGTTCACAATGGACCTGTCCGGTACACAGTAGGACTGGTCCCTGTGGATGATGGTCTCAAGAGAGTTCTTAAGCGACTCCTTAAGTTTGTGAGCACCTTGGAAAGAAGTTTGTAGTCTGTGCATAGCAATGCCACCGGTCTCCAATTCTTGAGCAGGGATAAATCTCCTTTTTTTGGTAAAAGTGCTGCACGCCTTCATGTTGCCGGTAACAGGGCCGTCTGTGAGCACTCATTTAGTACCTCCCACAGATCTGCTCCCAAACACTCCCAGAAACGTTTATAGAAGTCTGTGGGCAGTCCATCCAGCCCAGGAGCTCTGCCAGCAGCCATCTGACCCACAGCAGCAGTCAGCTCCTCCAAAGAGATGTCCGCGTCCAGGACGGCCCTGTCCTCGGCCCCCTGCAGCGGAAGGTCCTGAAGCAGCTCGTCAACGCTCTCTCTGTGGTTTTCCTCCTTCTTGAAGAGGGCACTGTAGAACCGCACGGCGTGTTGTCTCATTTCGATTGGGTCAGTTGTCATCTTCCCATCAGGGAGGCGGAGGCACACCATCTGCTTGGTCCGAGAGGCAGACTTCTCTAGGTTGAAGAAGTAGGAGGTGGGGGCATCCATGTCCCTAACACTGGTGAACCTGGACCTCACCAGAGCTCCTTTGGCTTGTTCTCTTAGAAATGAACCCAGTTGTTGTTTCTTCTGTTGAAGCCTTTTCATATCTGTGCTGGTGTGAGTAACTAGCCTCTGCTCTAATCCCTTTATTTCCTTTTCTAAATCCTCAATGACCCTTTTGATATCTGCTGTGGAGTGACTTGTATACTGTTGTACAAAAATACGTATCTGGGCCTTTCCTACTTCCTACCACTGACTCAGGGACCTGAAGTCATTCTTTCTTGATCTCCAGATCCCCCAGAAAACCTCAAACTTCTCACAAAAATCCCTGTCCTGGAGCACCCCAATATTAAACTGCCAGTAGGAGGAGTAGAAGGGGGTCGCTGCTGTTTTGTCTCTAGTGAAGTTTGTGTCTCCATGCACTCGTCTCCGCTGAAGCTCCACCTCCAGAGAAGCTTCGTCTCCGCGGCGTTCTCCTGACAGCCTTTATCTCCCCCCCTGGAAGCGTTGTTCTACCACACTGCGCTCGGTAGGACTGCGTGCGGTCTGTCTGCAGCTTGGTGTGCCGAATATCTGTCGCTACGCCTGGCATCCCCGGGTCATACTGGGCGCCAGATCAGTTCCTTTTTAAACCCTTGTCACGTCTGTGTTTTAACCAGGGCTGTGTCCCTTTTGTATTGTTGGCTGGATGTTATTTTATTGTAATTTGGAAATTGTTTTTGTCTTTTAGTTGCTAGAGACTGGTGGTGGTGCTGGTGGCTGGGTGGTGGTGTCCTACCCCTTTGTTTGCGGTGTCCTGGGAAGCGGGTTCCTCACTACGTCGGGTGGTTTTGAGTTTGTTTTCTTGATTTGGTGGGTTCCCCCATCTCCTCTACACCTAGCGCTGTCCGCCCATCCAGCTGCAGCCCTCTAATTGATTTTCTTTTGATTTGGATCAGTTGCACTGATTTTAAAGGTATTTAAAATAAAGCTGTTCTTCTCTAAAACCGTGAACTGCGTCTCCTGCCTAAAACCGAGTAAACTTACCTGTGGGCCTTGTACATTCCAGATTATTTCTCGGGGTGAAATTCCCCGAGTGGCGTTGTTGGTTTTCCTTTATTTAGTTGCATTCCCCTTTTTCACCCTATCCTCGCCACACATCCACTAAACCTGCTTCTGCAATCACCCGTGACAAGGTGGCAGACGATTGTGCATGAGGTTCCCCTCCTGTGCAGTTCCAGTCCCCCCATCACCACACATTCGTTATGATCACACTGTCGCAGGACCTGTCTGAGACTGACTATTTCTGTCCTGTGTGCGCCCTGATTTGGAGCATAGACCGAAATAAAACCAAAAGTAACAGTCTGTAGTGTTGCTTTAACAACTAGAGCCCTGCCAGTCACCATCTCCGTGGAGATGTTCACATCCAGCCCAGGTGAGAACAGGATGGCTACGCACGCAGACGGGTTCGTCCCATGTGATGAAACCTACTGCCCTTTCCACCACAACCCCCGGTCCACTTCATTTTGTATGTCACGGTTTCCTGTAGGAACACGATGTCTAGGTGTTCCCGTGTTATCAACTCTGAGGTGACTGCTTGTTCCTCCCACCGTTAATATTAATTGACCCAACCCTCATCTTGTGCATTCGAAAGAGCTGTGCAGTAGACAGATAGATGCAACAGCGAGAGGTTTAACAAGTCCATGACAGACTCAAAGGTTCTCAACCTCTTTCAACATTTCCCCTTTATTAGCTTCCTCAAACCGGTCAAGTACTTTTTTTAGACGGAAGTGTTTCTTGTCCAAACCATCTGTGCCCACCTCCTTTTGTAGTGATGACACAGTCCTGATACATTTTTCTGCGTCAGGAAAGTACTCAAAAACCTTCACAGGTGTTCCAAAAGTTTGGTCCAGGAATGTATTCCTTTCCTCCACGGTGTACATATCTCCCTTGCAGAGTCTGGGAGTCTGTCAGAGCTCTTTCTCTGCAGTGTCATCTCCTCCTCCACGACATCCACCCCCCCTCGCCTCTGGCCTAACAGCCTGACTATGGTCAGCTTCACCTGTCCCTTTGCTGCTGCCTGGTGCACTTCCGTCTCCCGCTGCCAGTACCGTCTCCGCTCCCTCCACCCGTAACGGTGTAATGGATTGTTTCAAAGCCGTTTAACAGCTACCTCAAAAAGGTATTTCACAATCAGAAGAAAAAAGAGCTGTTCAGCAAGATGTTTAACATTGTTCCGGTTCAGCATTAAGCTTTAATTCCTCTATCTTGACAAGTCAAGGCTGAAAGGCCCAAACACATTTTCTGCCTCGGCTTCTTTCTGAGTGATGGAGTCCAATATGAGCGCACAACTCTGCCACTTTGACTTGCCACTTGTGAGTGGCTGTTTATTAAAAAATAAAAGGCTCTTCTCCCAAACAACCATGTTATGCTCACATCGCCCTGCACATTTCGTGTTATAGATGAACGATAAACACATATTCAGGGACGTTGAGATGTCGGTATTTGAGGGACTTACTCTTGTTCCTTCAGAGGTTGGACCTGTTGTGTCCTGCTAGAGTCCACCAGATGTCCCTCTTGTTTGAGTTTTCTATTTGTTGCAGCCCAAAGTCCCCTTTCAGGGCTGTGTAGGTTAAAGCTGCGTTACCTGACCAGGTAAAATACAGGATTAAAGATTCTATTGTCATTTTGGACAATTTTTGCTCTGCATTGTTTTTTCAACTCTTCACTTTAATAATAATAATGCATTTTATTGGGAACGCACATGTCATTGAAAAGAATCACAGAGCCAGTATAAAGTAATAAGTTAGTGATTGAGTTTATATTGCTATCATGTGCAGAACTAGACAATTGGGTCACGAAATAAATGGGGTACCCTTTTCAAACAAAAGTAGATTTGCTAATTGTATTTGCTGTATGAGATGCTGACAAGCTGCCTGTATAGAAGTAGGGTAACTGATTAAAAAGCCTCTTTTTTGAGAGTGTACAGGAGGAAGGTTGACCAGCAGCTCCCTGGTCCTCAGACCAACCTGGAACCGAACGAGCTGAAAACTGTGACAGCGGACTTCAGGCAGAGACGCCGCAACGGGGCAGGTAACCCAGGCAATTGCCCAGGGCCCCGAGCTGAAGGGGGCCCCGAGGGACGGCTGACGTCAATGACAGTGATGGAACTGCTTTGGACGCTGCAACGACAACACATCGGAAAGGCCCCGCGCGGGGCCCCTTAAGTCACTGGCTAGTTGCTAGTAGGGGCCCCCGACAGACGGCTGATATCGCTACATATCAGCGACACGACGTGAAACCCCCATAGACACCGCAATGACACGTCGGGAATCCCCCAAATGGGGCCCCTCACTGGCCGCCATCGACGTGCGGTTCCGGTCAAACACACAGATGAACAAATGAAGCGCACACATCTCTCTGGGCTCGTTCCAGGTTCACCTTGTGAGCAAGCTGCTGCAAAGTCCAGATGTTTCTCTGGAAACCCTTAGAACAGACACACGGGGAGTGAGGCAGTAGCTGGAAAGCTTCAGGGACAGTGGGCTTGTTTCATGTCAATCTGTAGAACTTGCAGAAGAACTGGAAATGGAAATGGAGCTTCCAGAGGAAAGGCAGCAAAACAGCACTGATTTCAATAGAGAGATGTTGTGAGGTCCATAGATATGGAAGACATAGTGGCTGCGTTTGCAGAAGCCGAGGCCCGCAAGCAGCAGTTTTAAGTTAAAAAAAGCACTACTACCGGACTGTGAAATAGGACCACGGTGTCACAGCAAGTCTTAAGTTCTTCCTTTCCACTTCAATCCCTTGTTTGTTTGGTTTTCTGCTTAGTTGCTTTTTTTATCATTCTGAAAATGTTGCACATTTCAGTTGTTTGTTTTCCTGTTATTTATATGTTGTGTGTATAGTTTGTGTTAGTTATTGATTATCTATTTTATATGTTGACATGACATTCCACCGGTCACTTTCTTTCTCACTGCACACGCCACTTTCTGTTAGCTGGTGCACTTTATTTATAATCTTTAAATATTTTAAATGTTTTCCTTTATTTTTAAACTAACCCATAGCCTGATATTTGATTTCATTCCTCTTGCACTGTTGTCATTGTCATACTGTCTGCAGTTACACACCAACCGCCCAGTCACATTCCTCGTATGTCTGACATATTATGGCAATAAATGTCTCCTGATGTTAATTATTATATAAATAATAAATAAAAAGATTCTAAAATAATAAAAAGATTTCTTTACTGATCCGTAGTCCAGGACTTCATTTATCATGATTCTGGGGGGCCCATGGTCCTGCTCGCCTAGGGCCCCCAGGGGGTCTGGAAACGCCCCTGACTTCAGGAGGAGCCCCTGAACACCGGGACTGAACGCCGCTTCTCCATGGTAGACCCGTTCCAGACGACCTAAGGCAGAGGTCACTAACTGGCCGACCGCGGTCCGGATCCGGACCCAGAAGCCGTCCATTACGGACTCGGACCAAAAGCTAAAAGAAAAGACGGTTGTGATTTAAACGTGACGGCGCACTTTTTGACTGGCGCAGCTTTGCCCGTCTTTACGGTAGTGACTTAAAGCACCGACCAATTGCAATTGAGTTAAACCATCCCACGCGACACTACTCGACCAATCGAGTCGTTGCATTCAAGGCAGGAAGATATCGTCTCAATACTGCAGACAGACGAGGGAGGTAGCGGCAAATTACAAATAAAAAGACGATAGGAAGAAAAGAAAGATGGAGAAATTTGAGAAAAAGACGAGTGAGACAGCAAGCGAGAGAAAGCGACGGATGAGAAAAATTACGGAGAAATGGACGGCGAACGTAGAGCATTTAATCCATAATGGACGGACTGGTTTCTGCTCAAACCAGTGTCTCATATGCTCAGAACCCGTATTTTTCTAAATGCAGCCCTTCTTTTATTTAGTTAATCGTGAGAACATTATTTATATTTGCAGTCTCACATATATGTTCAGTTATTTGACAATAAATAAATATTGTCAAAATTATTTTATAATCATAGTGAATTCATTTACATGCAAATGTTGATACAACTCTATTTTATTACACTAAGTAGTCACATTATGATCTTCCGGACCTTTGCTTCTAGAATTTTTCTCTAACTGGACCTCTTCACATTTTAGTTGAAGACCCCTGACCTAAGGGTTCATTGCGGTTCATAAGGTGTCAGCATATCACAAAACCGTTGAGTGCTTTATAAACCAAGAGGCGGGGTTTAGAAGTCAACCCTTGGTTTGTGATTGGGCCGTCACCGTTGCGTCCCGCAGTGATGACGTAGGCAGCGTGCGACAGGTCCAGCACCAGCCTGGGCTCCGGAGCGGAGTTGGCAGCAGCGCCAGGCAGACCGGACATGGCCGCCCCCACGGAGCGCTGCCGCCGCGGCAGAGGTTCCGCCGGCTGTCCGCCGACGACGAGGCCTCGGTGGTGGCTCGCGTTGCTCCTCTTCTCCGCGTCCTCCCTGCCGGCGGCGACGGCGCTGGTCGACGGCCTCTACTGCGGCGCGGAAGTGTGCTACGACGTGCTCGGCGTCAGCCGGGAGGCCGTCAAGCTGGACATCGCCCGGGCTTACCGGCAGCTGGCCCGCCGGTACCACCCGGACCGCTTCAGGCCGGGAGACCCCGGCTCGGAGGGAGAGACCCGCGAGTCCGCGCACCGGAAGTTCCTGCTCATCGCCACCGCGTACGAGACGTTAAAGGTCAGTCCGGTTCCCCGGGAACGAGGCTCGTTCAGAGACCAGCTGACTGCGTCCGGTCTGAGAGACGTTTCTGTCCCGGTGTCTCGCAGCCTCCTCGTGGCTCCTGTGACGGTTCTGGAGCAGTGAGGCCGGTTCAGAACCGCGGCCCGCGGTCTCCCGCCTCACTGCTGCAGCAACGTGCGCGTTCACGCGGGTAATGTCCACGTAGGGACACGTGACGTGTTTATCCACGTTTCTCTCGTGCTTCTCTTCAGGATACGTGTAACATCGTTAGTGTCTGCTGCTGTCCAGTGACGTCACTGTTCTACAAACACTGTGCTGTGGTTTATTAATCGCTTCCATCATATGACGTGTTTATTTATATATATATAATATATATATATATATATATATATATATATTATATATATATATATATATATATATATATATATATAATTAGTGGCTGTTTATCTATGACACACGAGGGACATTCAGGGAAATCTTTGTCCATGTAATGTACAAATATTGCTTCCTGCTTCTCAGACATTGTTCTTTGTAATAATTCACAGTAATGTTTTCCACACCAGTACTGTCCAACCAGTTTAGGCAGTGCGACAGATGATTGATCTCAAATTGTTTCATTGAAATGATTTTTTTTTTTTAATATTGTGTCGTGGAAAATACAATAGTTGTTGTTTTCTTGTCTTGACCTCCCAGATTTATATCTACTCTTCTCTTGAAGAGGTTTTAACATCCAATTAGAAAATCTGAAATTAAAAACGTTCCACATTTATTTATTCACAATCTCGGTGGAATAAATGTGCCACACTCGTGTACAATAATGAAAGTGCTCTAACGGAAGCGTCTTTAAAGCGTTCATCACTTTGCCTCAGAATTTATGTTTGTTCAGATTGAACAAACTCCTCACACACATTTTCTGGGAGATTAAAAGAAATCGTGTGGTTACATTCTGAGTTGGACATTCCTTAAGAAAGCAAACCCACCCAAGAGAGGCGAACACGTCCTGCAGGTATTAACAGATAGGAGATATATATATATATATATATATATAGATCCTTCCTATACTTCACTGTTTGTTTTCTCTGCCAAACTACACAAACACTTTAGAACCCCAGTTTGGCTGAGCTCCTCCTGCAGGTCTCCATCACACTAAACCTGCTTCTGAAACAGAAGTGATGTCTGTATGTGCAGGACGAGGACACCCGGAGGGACTACGACTACATGCTGGACCACCCCGAGGAGTACTACCAGCACTACTACACGTACTACCGCCGACAGCTCACCCCCAAGGTGGACGTCAGAATCGTCATCTTGGTCACCATCTGTGCCATCTCCATCTTCCAGGTACGGCCAGAAGCTGTGAAGATGGATAAATAAAGATAAGTGGACTGTGCGGAAACTTTTTCTGTTGCCGGAGAGCGAAACGTTTGACTTTCGGGAACGAAAGTCATGAGTAATAATACACGTGGAGGTTTCTTACTCAAATGAGGAATATACTTACTAGCAAGTAGCACGTGTTTAGCACTTCTTCATATCTCCAGATCAGTTAACCAGTTACTTCCTTAACCATGATCGCGCGCACACACACACACACACACACACACACACACCGTGTCGTTAAATAGGTGGAAATACTAAACCTTTTTTCCAGTATTTCTGGATTAATCAGCCACTGAAAATGGTCCCTGACCATTTCCTTCCATTTCAGTGACATCAGCTGAAGCCTATTCAAGCATTTCAGAAAATGTCTTTAATGTATTAAAAAAGAAGAACTACATTTGTCATCCATTGTAAAGATTCTTCAGCAGGAAGAAGAAAAGCAGCGGTCAGAAAGTCTCTTATTGACGCAATAAGGAGAACGCATTGTGATGAAAGGTATTTACCTACGTGTTTGTTTACACGCACAGATCAACACTGAAGACTCATTTCCATCCGTGGTCACGCGTGAGCTGATCATGGAACCCTGCTGCTCTAAATGTGTCGTGACGAGCTCCTGGACCAGCGTGTTCACTCGCCTGTTTCTCACAGGCGCCGCGTTGCTTAATAATGACCTTCATCCTGCCGCGATGCGTTGGAAGCGTTTTACTGATGAGCTCGTTTAGGGGAAACGCACACGTCTGACCTCCCTGTCTCTCCTCCAGTACTACAGCTGGCACAGCAGCTACAACGAGGCCATCAGCTACCTGGTGACGGTGCCCAAGTACCGGATCCAGGCCACGGAGATCGCCAAGCAGCAGGGCCTCCTCAGCCGCACCAAAGAGAAGGGCAAGAACCGCCGCTCCAAGGAGGAGATCCGCGAGCAGGAGGAGGAGGTGATCCGCGACATCATCAAAAACAAGATCGACATCAAGGGCGGCTACCAGAAGCCCAACCTGTCGGACATCCTGCTGATCCAGATCGTGCTGTCGCCCTACTACCTGACCCAGTACGTCTCCTGGTACGCCTCCTGGTTTTACCGCTTCACCTTCTGCAGGGAGGAGTACGGCGAGGAGGACAAGTTCTACATCATCAGGTCAGTGGTCAGGAGGGAGAAGATGAGTCGCTGTCAGCTGGTCTCACAGCCCACTCGTGTGTTTTCACACCCAGGAGGAACATGAAGATGTCTCAGTCCCAGTTCGACGGCATCGATGAAGACACCCGGCGGTCCTTCCTGGAGAAGCGGCTCTGGATCAAAGAAAACTACGAGGTTTGTCGCTCTCATTCCTCCCAGTTGAAGCCTTTTTCGTTCCTTCTGCTGCAGCCGTCGGGCCGTGAACGCTCCCCGTGTGTTTCCAGCTGCACAGAAAGGAGCAGGAGGAGGAGATGAAGGTGAAGATGGCGACCGACCCGAGGATGAAGAGGTACCGCCGCTGGATGAAGAACGAGGGGCCGGGCCGGCTGACGTTCGCTGACGACTGACGACGCCGCCGAGCCGCGTCCGGACGTCTCGGACACGCACACCTGCCTCAGTGCCGACGCACGCGTTGCCTGTTTATATGGGAGATATTTTCATAGTGATCGGGCCGTACGGACGAGAACGAGGGGAATAAACGGCGTGTTGGGGCTTCAGTCTTTCTCCTTCTTTTTTACATCTTGCTATTTATTTTTTTTAACCGAACCAAAATGAAAGTCCATCGATAAATGCTATTTTTCTTAGAATGTTTGGCTGAAAGCAGACGGATGAGTGAGTTTGGGATGAATTTGTTGTTGGACAGGTGACACCAGAAGGTCACCAGGGTCATGTGAGAAGTGTCTTCGGGCAAAGCGTCGGACGTCTGCTCAACCCGGATGCTGAGTTCAGTGAATTGGCAGTTGAGACGGATCCATAAGGGCCTGGAAGTATTTTGTTAATCACGGACAACGGTCCTCGCTCACCCTGGGAAGCAGGAAACGACACCAAGCGCTCTGGTTTAGTTCTCACCTTGTTCAGAGAGCAGGTGTAAAAAGCAGCGGCTTGCTGACCAGCTAGAAGAAAGATGTGTAGCGACGATATCGATCTTTTGGATCCTTTCCAGCAGATGAGGACAAGCTGTTAATCACATGAATACGTCCCATGTAGGAAGAAGAGTGCAAACCAAGGACACTGATCCAATGTCTGCGTCTTTACAGATAAAGTATCTTTGAATTGTAGACGGCAGATGTTCATCCCTGGATTCTTTATTGTGGTTTCTGCTGCAATGATCATTTGTTGCAGAGAAATAACTTTTTCTTATTGTTTGAAATTTCACAGGGCTTTTAGTTTTCACTTGGTTGTGTTCATATAAACACACGCTTTTCATAATAAATACATTTTCAAATTGTTATTTGAAGTCTGTTGCGTGAGCCGTCCCGTCGAGAGTGAATGAAACTAGCAACTAGCTGGTCGACTCAAAGCTCGTCCCTTCTGCGTCGCCTCAGTCGATACGAGGCAGAAATATGTAACCGAAGGCCTGCGTCATTCCAACATCGACCACTGTAAAGTGAAATTAACCGACTGACTTGAACACAACGTCTCAGATGACGCATACACAGTACACACCACACACTACACAGTACACACTACACAGGCTGAAGGTACTTTGGTTGGTTGTCGCCCGACTCATTTTTTATTTGCAGGTAAACATTCGCTGGTGAGGTTTTATATTTATAGTGAACAATTCGACAAACATCATTTCTGTAATTGAAATGTTCTCCGGCTGAATTTTTATTTGAGTTATCAATAAAATGTCAATTATAAAATATACATTTCAACTGCAATTTCAAACAGAACGTGTTTGTGGAAAACCTTCAGTCTCCTTGAACTCAAATTAGAATCCACATAAAAAGGTGTTTAAACCTTCATGAGTTGTTGATCTCACACACACACACACACACACACACTCTTTTCAGTCAGTCCGGATCCGTTGGTTCGTGTGCAAATACAAACTGGGATCCTTTTCGTCTCAGTGATGTTTTTACTGAATGAAAACAGCTGACTGGTTTTCTGTGAGACTTTATAAGTCCAACATACTCGTGATCTGTCTGAGGAACCTTGTCCTTCCCTCCTCCAGCTTTAAGGTGCATTACATAAAGCTCTCCCGTCCTTACATTCACAGAGCGACATTAGGAAGCCGCCTCTGCGTTTGGATGTCAGATGGGAGAAGAAGAGCTCAAGCGATCCAGATGTTTACAAGATATTTAAAACAAACAAAGGCTTCGGCCAAGGGCCAGTTTTTGTCCCTGCGTCCTTTGTCTCTGCGTCCCTTGTCTCTGCGTCCTTCGCTGGAGACTTGGAAACACAAGAGCAAATCCAAAAAGGCTTTTAGTGAAATCACGAGAAAAAAAACTATTTGGCGATAAAAAAGCAAAAAGGAGAGAAAACCTCCATCTTTTTTAGGTGCCGGCGCGGTCGACTAGTTGAGCTTGTGTGAGCAGAAAGCTGCACGGTGAAGATGTCGCACGGCTTTTGTTCTGTATCGGCTGCAACACGTGTCCCACTTCATGTGTGCCATATGTTACATTCTGGGATATTTCAAAAGTCAGTACAGTAAAATCCTCTGTGAATCAGAAGTACGATAATTCTCGACTAACTGATGCAACGGTATGAGTCAACATTGTTTAAAAAGATTGCTTCAAACCGGTGAGCTAGTAAATCAAAAATAAGACAGAAAGTAAAGAACGGAACAAAATTAGGAATTAGGGCAGAACTGCCTGGAACCTGCATCTGGATGACATCATTTGAATGAGTTGGATGTTTGCATTGAAAGTGAACCTGCACAGGTGGAAACAGTTTGAGTTGTTTAGTAGGAATTTAATTCCAATAAAAACTTTAATTGAATTCATACGATCCTCAACAAACAATCCAACTGTCTGCACATTTCCACTCTCAGCGCTTCTTAGTTTCAGTTTACCAACGACGGGTTCCTCACGGCTCCGGTCCCACTGTGTTGTGATGGTGAAGTCCGACGTGCAGACGCCAGGATTTCTTTGGTCCTTCCCCGTTTGCCGGGGACTCGATGGGAAGCACTGGAAGAACTGGATCAGGCTGACGGGAGATCTTTGAAGAATCTTCGTAATGTCCCGTTTCCGTGCTGCGAGTCGCTCGAGACCACATTTCTTCATCTCGTCTCTTTTCCTTCGAACACGAGTCCACTCGATGAATATCACTGAGAACTAATTTGAGAATTTTGGAGCGAGGACGTCTTGGAAATGTCATGCAATTCATTCAGGCGTCATCCACATCAACATCCAGAAAAGAGATTTTTTGTCGTGAAACCAGGGCGGAAACTTTGACATTTTAAGCGTCTGAGAAGGTCAGGAGGAGAAGAAGGAGTCTAGAAGGTATCGGATCTTTATATCCCTTTTGTTTTGGGACGTTTCAACAGGTGCTGCATTATGAAGTCTTAGGAAGTCTTGACCAGGTCGTACACGTAAATGAGGAAGTCGTCGTCAAACTTAATGAAGTAGACGGAGGGCTTGGCCTCCACCTGATGGATGACCATGCCTGTTCGTTTGCCGCCATCCTCTTTGGCGTACTCCACCTGTTTGCCCACCAGGCTGTCCAGCACCTCGCCAGGTTCCCTCTCCGCCGGGACGCCGTCGTCTGCAGCGAGAGAGGGGGAGAGGGAGGTTAGCAGGAATTAGCTCGTCTGCATCCAGGTGACTGTTGTGATGTGCGAAATGCAGATGAAGGGCAGGAAGAGAAGAACCTGCTGTGGTTCACTTCCTGGGACCAGTAAGTTATAAAATATATGCATATATATCTATCTATATATATAGATATATATATATATCTATATATATAGATGTAACCGCTCCCTCTCATCTCATCTATTAAATATCACCATTTTCCATAAGGATGATGATATTGCTGCTCTGACATTCCAATAATGTTCCTCTTAAAGGGGCAGAATTCAGATATCGTCAAACTACTTGGGGCACTTTAACTTTTTCAGTGCTATGCGTGTTTAGGCGTGTTTGGCCTTTACACACTAAAACTGGCTTATTTATGAAACCAAAAGGTTTATATTGACTATTCGTGTGATGACTAAAGGGGACACTTGTGAGTGGGCTTTAATGTGAAAATATCAGTATATATTTCACCAATGAGGTACGAGAGGCTGTACTTTATCGCCGAGTAATGGAACAGTTCCAGGGTGTTGTTGGACCCTCAAACTGACCTTTAGAACACGGTTACATCATAAACAGTAAGCAAGTAGCTGCCTTCCATTACATTACATTTAGCGGACGCTCTTATCCAAAGCGACTTAGGTTGCATTTTACATTTTTCCCGGGGAGCAATTAGGGCTTGGATGTTTTGCTCAGCCGGGTTTGAACCGCCAACCTTGCGGTTCCCAGCGCACCCGCTCGACTCCACGCGCCAACGCCGCCCCAGTCAGCACAAAACAGTTGTAGCCACCAAGCGTCGTGTGTCGCATTTCAGTAGTCTAGAGAAAAATGGTCCCGTACGTGCCGGTAAACAGCATCGGGTCTCCTTTGTCCACACGACATCCACCTTAATTGTCCGGTTGCAAACAACTAACTTTTGTGCAAAATCGAATTATTTTGAGTGCGCAGTGATGTGGAACGCTCAGGTAAATGTAACCAGGTACTGAACATTATGGCTCAATAATGTCCACCCTGTGACTCACTCAACAGATCCCAGAGCAGCCTGATCAAAAGCTTCAACCCTACGAAACATGAAGGAAGAAGCCTGAAACGGTCCTATTTGTTATGCTTTTGCTTTGATTGAGTAAAGCAGAACAAATCCAGAGAGGCTTTGGTGGAGGCCTCACGGACACTTTACGGACACGGAGAAATGAGATCTCTCGGCTCGTCCTGGGACGGGAACCGCAAGCGCCAATTGAATGACGGCAGCCCCACGTGCAACAGAGCGGCAGCTTCTTCAGCCGGTGAAAGGAGGAAACGTGTGAGAAACGGCTCAAGGGCAAAAGTCGCGTTCGTGTTCATCATTCAAAAACACCCGGGAATGAAGCTGAGCTTCTAGCTTTGATCGATGAGTGAAGTTTGCCGGCAACATTTTATTTGGATTCGCTGGACTGGTCATGTGGGCCCATGAGTGCCTGTTATTGAGACTCGGGGACGGCGTTGGTGACAGAGGGGTTAAGGGCTCTTCACTCACTGGAGTCGGGCATGATGCGGAGGTCTCCCTCTTTGTAGTCGTCCAGCAGCTGGTACATGTAGAGGACGGGGTCTTTCTCGTAGGTGATGTAGAACCAGGTGGTCATGATGGGCGCCCGGGCCAGCACCATCCCCCTCCACTCCTCCTTCGGACCTTCCTCCGTCTCAAACATGTGCTCCACCGCTTTACCGATCATGGTGTCGGCCAGGTTGACGTCTGCTGGGCGGGATTTTGCTGAAGGACCAAAGCATTTTTTTAAATCACCGGTTCAAATCCAGCGTGGTACCGTTTGTACTTGGTCAGTACTCTCAGTAAGAGTACACAACATACTCTCATCTTCAGACACTCGCACTACAAAGGAAGCAAACAGAACGGATGAGAAACGGAGGGACTTTGTGTCTATTAAGCCTTGACTCCACTTTCAGAAATATGAGCTGGACTTTGATGTAAAAGCTGATCTTAGCATGTGTAGGTGCTGTCATTAGTATGTTTACACGCCTGTGGGAAGGGATGAGAACATCTACTTGATGGTGACACACACACACACACACACACACACACACACACACACACGTGCTACATTCCAATTTTTTATTGCGGTTAATCTCAATTTAAACTTAATTCAATTTTCAAATGTAAAAAAAAAAAACCTATGCAATCAAATCAAATATAAAAAAAAAGTGTTTTGCCACCGACGCTTTAAACCGGAGCGGTGAGATGTTTAGAATCACTGACTTTCTTTTATTCTTATTGTGTTTTTTTGCAACCCAGATACAACATCGATGGTCTTGCAGAGGCAACTGCTTTGCTTTTATATTTGATTACATTCATTTTTATTTTTTTGATTACATTCATTTTTATTTTTCAAATTAATTGAATAAAGCTGAAGTTAGAATACGGTAACTGTTGCTCTGTAAAGGGACTACTGCTGTTAAAAAGCACCTTATAAGTCTTTGCCCAAATAAAGTGCCCAACCTTTGAAATGAATGTTGTCATTTTGTGCATGTGATTCATTCATTGTTTAGCTTTGCTCAGCACTAATTATTATTTTACTGAATAATACGGTGACAAAAAAATAAATAAAAGAATAATGTTTTCTTAATTGAGTGAATGTTTAATCCTGCTAATGCTAGCATGTTATCTTCTGGCACAAGTTGTTGCGGAAAGGAATTCTTTATGCGATATTTAAAAAAATCAAACATTTAGACTTTCTCCAAAAACTACATGAGCTGCGTGATGTTCGGTCTTACCCAGTCGGTCCGGGAGGACCTCCAGGCCCTGAACCCTCTCATCATTGTGAAGCTCCAGGCCGTAAATGCAGTCAAAGCCATCGTACTTTATCAGATAGAGAGACGGGTTCACGGGGACCTGGTGGGAACAAACAGGATTCTGTTATTTATGTCTTCACAGTCCTTTAAGATGCAGAAGAAGATCTGGTACCGAGACCTCAGCAGCTCTCCACGTACATGTACGCAGCTCAAAATAACCAAAGGAACAATCTTTTATCAGGATACGGCGTTGAGTCAGCTGCTGACAGTCAGTAAGTAGCAGAGCGGGTTCAGCTGCATTTGATGGAATAACAACAGGTGCACTAGAGGGGCGACAATGAGACGGCCCCCGAAACAGGAGTTTCTCCCTATGGGTCTCTGACTGGTTTCCACTAATGTTGGCTTCAGCTAGAGTCACCATCACTACAGGGAGCATGAGGCCATTTCTTAACCCTTCTGCAGTGTCCAGCCCCTCCCGGATGGCACAAGGAGATTTAATGTGTCTCCCAGCACAATCTCCAGGACATGGAGGCGATTCAGGAGACAGGCAGTTACTCTAGGAGAGCTGGACGGGGCCGTAGAAGGTCCTCAACCCATCAGCAGCACCGATATATCTGCTGCTTTGTGCACGGAGGAACAGGTTGAGTACTGCCCGAGTCCTACAGAATGACCTCCAGCAGGCCACTGGTCTGAATGTCTCTGCCTATCAGAAACAGACTTCATGGGGGCGGCCTCATTGCATGACGTCTTGTAGTGTGCCATGTGCTCACTGTCCACCCTGGAGCTCCATTGGCATTTGCTATAGATCACTAGGATTGACATCTCCACCACTGGCGCGCTGTCCTTCTCACAGATGAGAGCAGGTTCCCCCTGAGCACCTGTGATAGACGTGCAAGGGTCTGGAGAAGCTGAGGAGCACGTATGGTTCAGCGTGGTGGTGGTCACCGATGGTCTGAGGGGACGTATCCATGGAAACACGCACAGACCTCTGCAGAGAACGCCAGTCTGACTGCCTTTAGGGATCGGGTGAATATCGGGATCATTTTTCCACTTTCATTTTCGCGGTGTCTATAAAATGAAGCCTCCTGTAGGCTGAAACGTTTATTTCGTTCTAAGACATTCAACAGTCCAACCTCCAACGTCATTTGTTTCACATTGACGTGTGATTTGTTTCCAAAGGGTTCCTTTGTTTTTTAGCAGGGTTATTTGTGTGTACTGGTGAGTGCGCACACATGATCAGCGATGTCTCCTGATCAGAGTCATCTCGTACCATCTGCCAGAGTCCCGTTAGCTCACCTGGTCGAGCACGGCTCCTTTCCACACCGCGTGTCCTCCCCCTTCTTTCCACACGTGTTGGATCCTGCAGCCGACGATGTTGTGTGTGGGCTGTGACGGGACTTGGTTCGTCGGACTCAGACTGCTCTTGTGTTTCCTGTCAGGACGTTTGTGTTTATTACTTTATTTACTGATGTTATTGTTCTGTTTGAGTTCAATTATTGTGGCTCACTTGTTGGGATTCTTCCTCTTCATCATGTTTTCAGAAACACCTGCAGATGAGACACAGCACATTAAAAGTTACAACTTCCTGCTTGGATTTAAAGGGATTTATTAGAGATGTTGCATAATTTATATTGAATCAATCCTAAAGTATTCAAATAATACTACAAATCAGTGGTGAGCGGAGGCTGTATTAAAAAAAACTCAAAAGCCCCCGTTCTAAAAATATATCATCACAAACTGCTGTTTAAAGTCAACCCGAAGGAAATACTTTAAGCATGAGCAGGGTGAGAACCTCTCGACCTCTCGACCTCTCGCTCTACATCCCCATGTGACGATGACGCATCTCTGATGACAAAATCACAGTTTACAAACACTGTCAGCGCCGGATTACATTCAAATAATCTTAACATCTCTGCAAGTTGCAGCGTTAGATTGAATATTTACGCGCCCTGCCGGTGGGGATGACCTCTGACCTGCATCAGCTGCGTGTCTGCGTCCTGGAGGGCTCTTCATTCATCTGCAGGCTGGGAGGCAGCCGGGCTGCCCGGCCGCACAGCTACAACACAAACCCGCCCAGGGCTTAAACAGCAGCAGAGAAACACAGGGCGCAATAACACACAACACGCGTGTCCTGCTGAAGCCGTTACTGACATCTGGTGGTAGAAAGCAGGAGCAACAACAACAACAGACCCGTTTCTGTTTCACCTTGAAATGAGTGTCTGCTGCATCTGTGTGTCCTTTCCACAAAAATGAGCATGTTAAAATGCTAAATGCTGCGCGCGAGTGCGGCTAGCGGTGCTAACCAGGCTAACAGTGCTCTGCAGAGCAGGAACTGGAGGAGGCCATCGGCGTCCCAGAGCAGCGCCGAGCAGCGAGCACGGGCCGGCTGGCGGGGCACGCACACATGCAGTACACCGCAAGTGCACGTTCAGCAGTATTTACCTTGTACGGGTGTTCTGGAGCGCTGATGTTCAGCAGTTTTCCAGCCTTTGAGATTTTCGGCTCATCCGCTGAATCGAACCTGAGACAGAAAGAACACAAAAGTCAAACGATATCGGTTGTAGTTGTAGTTTTATCACTGATATAAAACGGCCCCTGTGAGGAAGTTTAACAGCATCCTAATGTGGTGACAATCAAGCGATGAAAAGGCCGGGAGAGCTGAGGAAGAACAAGAGATGCGGCTGAAAGCTTTGGAAAAGCTGGACCCATTGCAGGTTGTGAAGGAGAGGATGCGGCGCGTGTGACCAGCACACCTCACACGTGACGTCAAGTGGACGCCTTGTCCACTTGACGGTGGGTTTCGGGGCAGAGGATGATGTATGTGTACAGACTGTAAAGCCCTCTGAGGCAAATTTGTAATTTGCGATTCTGGGCTATACAAAATAAAATGACTTGACTTGACTTGACTTGTGACAAACCCGCTCAGGCGCTCCTGATGTCACGGGACAGACGTGAGGTCACAGTGACCTTGACCTATGACCTCCTACATCTAGAGCCCCGTTGGAGTTGGGAGTTCCTGACATGTTGTATTCTAGAGTGCGGTTAGAACCCGTTCATCTGGGACCGGGGGTTCCGCCCACAGCCGATCGGCTTTCAAAAGGTTCAATTATTGATCAGTGGAGCCTGTGAGGAAGGTTTTGGATTATTTATGTGTAACACATCCGACCCTTTGATCGCTCACTGCTCCGTCACGATGGGCCCTGATCAAGACCTCCGACCCCGAAACACCTAAAAACCCAGCAAGAAAAACTGGAAATGTGTCATTTTAAACCGTATAAACTGTTAAAACGAGAACAAGACATCCCCAGGCAGGCTGTATGCAGCTGGTGTTGATTTCCCTCCTGTTGCCAATGGCAACATGTGATGTCGTCATGAGGGGCAGCGCGGCCCCCAACTCATCCTGCCCAGGATGCAACTTCAATGCAGTGAAATCAGAGCCTGGAATTTGGAGCAAAACGACATTGTTCTCTGTGCACACGCACGCGCACACACACACACACAGAAATGCAAGTTTCTCCTCTAAAACATCTGGATTTTATCAAGACGCACAACTGCCCAGACGTGATTCAACCAGTACAACAAAGCTAGAGTTTTCTGTGTGAGATTAGTCGTCCTACTTTATCCCAACTTGCCAAAAACTAAATCTTTTCATCTGGTTTTCTGCATTTAAAAAGCTACACTTTTAAGTGCTTAGTCAGCATCCCAGTCGGTTTTCTTTGAGTTATGGCCAGGTTGAAACTTAATGATCTATTTTCATTACCAACAAAACCCTTATCTCAATAATGAGCAGGAAATGTCTGGACAGAATTAAAGATAATCTTTTCAGAACGATATTGTTAGATGTTAAATAAAAGCTAAAGCTGTAACATTTCCAGCAAGCAACACTGTTCAATTTTTAAACAGTTGTAACCGTGGAAACAGCTTGGGCTAGCCTACCTGCTCCAGCGGAGCTGTTACCGTGGAAACCTTTCTGGCTAGCGTACCTGCTACAATGCAACAGGGCTGTAACCGTGGAAACGTTTGTGGCCTCCATTCATGCTGTAATGTAAAGAATATATTTGGCTGAGCAGCGGTGCTCCACTGCAGCAGAGCTCGACCTGCAGAAATGCTTTAGCTGCTATAAACGCAAAGCGTTAACAGGTCTATAAAGTGGGAGAAATGCTTTGATAGCACCCATGAAACGCTAACAGAGCTATTACCTTAAGTTAATAAGCTTCCCTCTGACTGTGGCCGACTCTGAATAAGAGACTTAGTGGGGACCTGGATTGCAAATACACTGCAGGTGGTGATCAATGATGGATTTAACCTGTTTGTGCATCAGGTTGTTGCTGACCCGGTACCACAGGTCGCTGTTGTGGTACCGGGTCAGACAAGTATGCCCCGGTACAAGTACAAGACCGCTACTTGATTTACGTGTGGGTCCATCCCTCAAAGCTGCTCCAGAGAATCAGCTTTTCCTTAAAGAAACTATACAAGATAAAATAATGAATACATAAACCCACATTATTCACTTATTTCAAATGTTAAATAAAAACCCAAACTGTGTTAGAGGGATAGCATGATTTTATTGTGATTTGGGTGAACTGTAGCTTTAAAGAAAGTAGCCCGTGTAGCGCTGTTACTGAAATAATACACGTTTGGGGTTCCGCAAGTAGACAAACAACACACACAAACCCCATCTATGATGATCGACTGCTGTAATCTCGGGTTGATCCGCCTGTGGCTGCACCTGCACCCTCGCACTGCAGGTGGCCTTGGACCCGGGCGGGTAAAGGGGCGTGGCCGCCACCACAAGTTACTACTTAATTCAATTCATTTTTAATTCAGTAACTGCTTCTGCAAACCAAACTCTGTTTAGATTCCAAAGGGTATTCACTGGCTTCCGTTTCCCCTGACAGATGTATTAGCCACGTGTTGGCTGTGCTTAGTTCATCAGCTACCTCTCCAGCTACAATACATGGATGTATGCAGGCACCACCCACACAGGCACGAGACCGAGCAGGTTGTGAATGGCCAGTCAGCCACGTTGCTCGTCTTTTTGCTACTTTTACGTACCGCCCCAGAGCGAAGGGGCGGGAAAGGGACCTGAGGAAAGTGCCCGGCGCGGGCACCGTGGAGGGGATCTCTGCGGCAAACGCAGAGCGATCCCCGTCAGAGAGACGGCAGTGAACCGGGTTTGGTCTCGCGCTGCCGGTGCTTCCCCGCCCCTCCCCCGACAGACTAACCGTCGGCGGGAGAACGCCAGCGATAAAACGAGCGCTCAGTGTGCTTCCTTTGGCTGTTTACCTGAGGGCTGACTAGCTAGCTAACGAGAGACAGCTGCGTATGTGTTTCTGTCTTACCGTTGTTATTTTTAAAAATTGGAGTTCGAAGCGAACTGCGGCGGGTTTTCTCGCCTCCTGCTGTTTATCCACAGAGCCCGTTTGTACTTTACAGGAACCAGCAGAGACTCCACAGCCATCTCACCGTGGAAAGTTAACACGTAGAAGATACAAAAGGAAGACGTCCGGTTCAGGCTTTCACAATAAAAGCGCCAGTGACAGGAACGAGCGATGACGATAGATACAAGTACATGTTACAAATGTAGACAATCACATCAATGCAATTAATACGGCGCTTGAGCCGTATGCCCCAATGCTACCTTTATGCGCGGGATTATCATCAAATATAGTCTTATTCCAGGTGCATGTCAGTTGAATATCTGTGCATCCATTAAAGGGTATTAAGACTATACATTTAAATGATCTGAATGAAAACAACTAAATATGTCTAATCTATAACTAAGAAATACAAAATCATTTTCATTTTACTCCTTTCTTGTTTGACTTTTTAGATCCATTTTTATAGAGTTAATATAACGAACATCCATCAAATGAGGGTCATAAATACATTTAAGACATTCCCGCTGAGAATTAATATGGAAGAGGTAAGAAAGACTAGGCTGTAACAAAAGTCCAACAATAGTCTCTTATTTTTTCTATCGCCTCACTTCCGGTCGTAATGCTGCAGACTCTCTCTCTCTCTCTCTCTCCGCCCATGCTGCGCCCTGCCAGATACAGAGAATACAGCGACACCGGCTGCCGCATTACGCTGCTTTACGTTGCTAAATAGTGATCTGCTCTGCTGTTGAATGCGACAGTGGAGGAGACAGACAGAGAGACAGAGACATGTAGACACAGAGAGAAAGACAGACAGACACGAGCAGAAAGGACCTTTCAGTTGATCACTTATAAAAGTAATGTCATGATACGATCTGTGTCTTGACCGCAACATTTTCCTATTTAATTCTCCTGTCCAAGATGTGATAATAAATGACTAATTTACACCATGTGACCTTTGTAATTCAGTGTTTATTATGTTATTCATAACAACGTATGACATCTGAATCAATCCAATGCAAACGTTGTTTTCAGTGTTATGAACACTTAACAATACAATCTAGAAGGTGCTTTTAATCCAGTTAGTTTCCCCCTGTCAGGTAATCCCCATCACAAGAACAGGGTCCATTCGACCTCTGCAGCTCACCCAGAATGCAGCAGCTCCTCCCACTCCTCCGTCCCGTCTGCATCCAGGACCTGGTCCAACCCGACATCCCGACCTCTGACCTCTCCGCTCTGCATGTGATAAACTGCTTGTTCCTCCTCACTGAGAGCAAAACACTCGACTAGATCTCCACTCTTTGCTGTCCTGCTCCTAAATGGTGGAAGGAGGTCTCTGAAGACATCAGGACCACAGAGAGCCTTCACATCTTCAGACTAAAGACACACCTCTTCAGACTCTACCTCCACTAACACACTAACTGTAGCACTTACATTGGACTAATAATGGTTCTTATCTACAGCAAGTTATAAATCGGCTTATTTGATGAAATTGCACTTTCTTGTTTCTTGTTCTTCTGAGTTTGTTTCCTTATGGTTGAAATGTTCTTATTGTAAGTCGCTTTGGACAAAAGCGTCAGATAAATGACATGTGATGTGATGTAGAGCCAAGATGGTCTATGTCATTCTCCCTCTGTCCATCTCACATTCCTTTGAACTGCTGCATGATGGACAGAAGGTGCTCGCTGCGTTTCTGGATGCTGTTCTGCTCCTCCTTCAGCCTCTCCTGCTCCTGCAGCACCTCCTCCTGAGGACCAGACAGAGGACAGAGTTCATTTAAACGCAAAAATCCAAATATATTTTATGAGAGGTCTTTTCTCTTCATCATTTTAAGAAGCAGAAGACCTTAAAGAAGAGCCGTGTGATCAAAAAGAAAAGTGGCCGGGTGGGAGATGTTAAAGAAACCGCACAGAGAGTCTGCAGAAGAGGAAATGGAGAAGAGGCTGGCGTGAAGTGGCGTGTGTCTACTGACCCGGAGTCTGCAGAGCTCCCTCCTCTCTCGGTCGTTCTCCTCCGCTCTCGCTCGGAGCCACGCCTCGTTCTGAGAGCGATGTCTGTCCAGCATCTCCTGCAGCTCCTGACACACACACAACGTGTATCCAGACAGCCTGATTTAACATGCCAACATGTTTAGCAAGTTAGCAATAACACATTAACAAAATACCTGTTAGCGAGAATGTTTTACAGTTGATTAGATTAGTTTTAAATCAGAATAACTAGTATATTATATAGAATGGAATAAGCTCATATGTTGAAATAAAGGGAATGAAACCTGTTGCTGTTGTTGTCTGCAGGCTTCATGACCTTCCTTCTCTCTTTGCAGCGCCACAACAGCTTGAGATAAATCTGACCTCTCTCTGGGAGAAAGAATAAGTTAATCAGTCAACCAGATGATCTTTCCAAGGTCGCCGCAACTCTATCTGTTTTCCACTGAAGGTCAACTTGTGTGAGACATTGATTTTTAACCGGGTTATGAAATCCGTCTCAGTCTTCTGGAAAACTTTCCCTCAGAAGGGGGCAACAAGAGATCCTCCAGCTCACACTGAGAATGGGACGCCGCTGACCGCAACTGAGGAGGCTATTGGGCGGTGGAAGGAGAGCTGGGGCGCTCGCACTATTTTGGTTGACACGCCTCTTCAACATTGAGTGGAGGTCTGGGACGCTGCCAACGAGAGGCAGACCGGCTGCTGGTACCTCTCTTCAACCAGACAGTCTGTGCCAATTCAAGGGGTATCAAAGCACCCCGCCTGTAAGGTCCCTGTCACAGGGAGGCAAAGTGTTCTCGCACAAAGGCCACCGCTGGTATTTACTGTGCAGGGAACTTTTTAGTCTGCAAAGCCAATGGATTTGCTTTGGACAATGTGAGTCACGGAAAGAAAAAAAACATTTACACAATGACAAAATGAACTTTTAACATCCACTTTCTTCATCCATTCCTCCGACTTTGTCTTGCGTTGCGTCTTTGGCAGTTCACAGTAGCCTGCTGAAGTCTCAGTCCACTGGTGGTTTGCCGTGTGGTTGGTAGCTGTGTAACGCCTTCAAGTGGTACTTCAGGCTTGTAGTACTCAGTTTACAGCGCTAAGAGCTTTGCTTTTGTTGATTACGCTGTCTGGTAGAGATTTTAAATGAAAGTGTCCATTTAAAAGTGATTTATCTTTGTGTGCGCTGCAGTGTCGAGCCCCTCCCAATGCTCAAAAAATAAATGCTGTTAACGCAAATAATTGTGGAGTTAATGGATTGCTACATTAATGTGTTCGTAAGGCGTCAGCGTGCCCAGCCCTATTAAACATGTATTAAAGAAGAAATTAAATAATGTCAACAAAATATACAAAAATGGTACTACACAAGGGTGTACGTGTACCGATCCACGTTCTGGAACTCCTGGTCAAGCAGAGTAAAGGCTGCCTGGATTTTTCTCATGGCCTCATCTCGAGCTGCACTGAAGTCTCTGTAGAGAACCGCCTGCACAAAGAAACCCTATGTTACCAGTGATAGTGAGAGTACATTAATTACTACTGCTGCTACTACAAATTATACTGCTACAACCAGTACTGTTCGCCTTCGACTGTCCGTGCTACACTGCTACACTGCTAAGGACTATTGCTACCGCAAGTACCACTTCTGACGTTAGAATACTACTTCTGCTGCCACTGCAACACGCTACTACTACTGCTACTACTGCTACTGCTACTGCTGCTGCTGCTACTGCTGCTACTACTACTGCTGCTGCTGCTGCTAGTACTACTGCTACGGCTACTGCTGCTACTGTTACTACTGCTACTGCTACTACTACTGCTACTGCTGCTGCTGCTGCTACTGCTGCTACTGCTACTACTGCTACTACTGCTACTACTACGGCTACTGCTACTACTACTGCTACTACTACGGCTACTGCTACTACTACTGCTGCTGCTACTACTACTGCTACGGCTACTGCTGCTACTGCTACTACTGCTACTGCTACTACTGCTGCTGCTGCTGCTGCTACTGCTACTACTGCTACTGCTACTACTACTGCTACTACTACTACTGCTACGGCTGCTGCTGCTACTGCTACTACTACTGCTGCTGCTGCTGCTCCTGCTGCTACTACTACTACTGCTACTGCTACTACTGCTACTGCTACGGCTACTGCTGCTGCTACTACTCCTACTCCTGCTGCTGCTGCTACTACTGCTACTGCTACGGCTACTGCTGCTGCTACTACTGCTGCTACTACTGCTACGACTGCTGCTGCTGCTACTACTACTACTGCTACTACTACTGCTACTACTGCTACTGCTGCTGCTGCTGCTACTACTACTGCTGCTGCTGCTACTGCTACTGCTGCTGCTGCTACTACTGCAACTGCTACTACTGCTACTGCTACGGCTACTGCTGCTGCTACTACTGCTACTACTGCTGCTGCTGCTACTACTGCTACTACTACTGCTACTACTACTGCTACTACTGCTACTACTGCTGCTACTGCTGCTACTACTGCTGCTGCTACTACTGCTACTGCTACGGCTACTGCTGCTGCTACTACTGCTACTACTGCTACTACTACTGCTACTACTGCTACTACTACTGCTACTGCTGCTACTACTGCTGCTGCTGCTGCTACTACTACTACTACTGCTACTG